>NC_134405.1:174802480-175102480 GCF_038048845.1 Mixophyes fleayi
TATTTGGAGCCTCTCCTCTAGATATCCTGCATTTGCTTCTAGGCAGCAGTGAAGCCTGGACAGCATTCTGAGTCAGGCATCAGTACATCTGTACATCAGTGCATCTGGGCGGGCAGCCAGCCAGGAGGAGGTAAGAGTTACTATTTTCATTTTACAAATGTCAAGTGTGTGAGGGTCTAGAAAGTAGGAATTGGGTGGAGGAGGGGCAGTTGGCTGAAGGTTAGAAAGCTCAGAGAACCTTGCACTGGCCCTGGCAGTAGCACAGTTATCTCAGATTTCTATTAAGTCAGTTGGAATTGGGGAGAGGTGGTGTGATAGGCTCAAGATTTGCCAAGGGCGCCAAGAAACCTTGCACCGGCACAGTATACAATAACTACCTAAACTAAGCATTTGGTCTATAACTAAATATCTCCATTTACAAAAGTGGAAACCAGCTACAAAGGTAAGTGAGATGTTCTTCACAGTTTGTTGATGAAAAATAACAATGCATTGCTATGCACTCTTACTATGATCAGTAACAACTCTTTAATATATACTTAATTTATGTGTAAAACAATTCTCTTTTAAACTGCATGTCACTGGATTTTGAGACTGCGCTAGGTTGTGGAGCAGATGAACTAACAACTATATTGAGTTGTCTAGTGAGTTGCTAAATATGGGACAATCTTCAAAATGCTATGGAGGTCCTTTATTAAGTGCAAAATATCTGAGGTGCAGTGCAGAATCAGGTTTAGTACTGCCACATGCATGGATTTCTGCAAATTTACCTAGATTTTTTCCATAGTGCATTTGTGGAGGAGCATAAATATTCACAGGGAGAGAGGAGGAGTTGTGCCTTTAAAGTATTCCAAAACAATGTAATAAAAAGCTTTATACACAATACAGTACAAAGACAAAATAACACTCTCTTGATTAATTAAAATCTTAAGCAAGGTCAAAATGAGCATGCTCCTAAATATACACTGATGATGATGATTGCCAGCACTAGTATCCGCTGCTGACTGGCTGATTCACCTCTGAAGCTGCTGAATGTTTACTTCATGGACCGTGCATATTATGTTTATTGCGCTTATGAGCTGGTTATGATATGTGTATATGGGTGTAAGTACGCCTGCCGTAAGCATGGTGCATGGCCCAGATGCAGAATTGTACATATCTTCGGGTACCTCTGACTCATATGGCTGAAATACGCTATTGGTACATGCATATTTTTCGCTGCAAATTGCCCCCAAGTTGTGTTCAACTCTGCATCAGGCCATAGACTACATAACTTTTTTTTATTATTAACATTTATTTATATAGTGCCAGCATATACCATAGCACTTTACAATCTGGAACAATACCATGATACAATTATAAGAAGTTTTATTTTTATTTTTTTTACATAACCCTCAATACGAGAGATTCGTACAGTACCATTGTTACTGCAGAAGCAGAAAATAAACAATGTACTTTATCTTGGCACTTGCTTACTGCGGTAAAAGACAGGTTTTTTTCCTTCTTTCATTTTATCTGGCATCAGAGGCTATAAAAATTGTGACTGCCACATATCTTTGTTTTTTAGATCACACATCTTCTTAACATTGTCCCTCTGTGGTGCATACATTGAAGCTGGATATTTCTCAGATCCTCCTACTGTGAAAAGACAGGACTAGATAAATCACAACTGCACTAATATTTTTCATTTACTGCTCATAGCTTTAGATTTTTTCAAAACATTAAAAGCTTTAAACGAAGAACAATTAATGAGTGACATATAATAACAAATTCCCTGCAGCATTACATTTACTTAGCACTGAGTTTTACATGCATTGCCGCTTCAGTATGGAGAGCGCAGCCAAGAAGATTAAAAACTAAATCCCACTAATTATCTTCTCACTATAGTATCTCTTCATTAACATGAAGCAAACACTCAACATGTACCATGTAATCCGATAAAATAATAAAATAGGGGATTTTCGTTAATCTTACACTCAGAATCTTATTTTGCATTCATTTGTTCGCTTCTTATATTATTAATATAAAAGAAAACATAATAACATGGTTACCAGTTACCAGTTAATGTTTAGTAATGGTTTGGATCAATTACAGTTAATGTCAGGCTCCCCAATTTTTTTAAACAGATTAGTAGCACTTCAAAGTGACTAGAAGATTGCTTGGTCACCATTTTCTTCCTTTTGGGTAACTCATTAAGCAAAATACTTCAAGGAACCTATTACCATTAATTGTCTTAATTTTGCGAAATGTAGAAGTCAAATAGTTTGATTTAGGTGAATACAGGCATTCCAAGTGAAGGATAAAATTTAAAGCCAGGACACATGGGATTCTTGTGTATAGGAAGAAGTTAACTGTCAATGAACTTACATTGTTGTTATCATTAGTTTGGTACTTTGGTTATGATGAACTGTTGTTACAAAATATTCAGAAACATGACCCTTTGCTGAAAAATATACAGTAGGAATAGTTTAGAAAACAGAACATATTGTTCTATGTATGAGTTGATTATAAATTTCTTCTCCAAGTCTAGCAGTCATAGTGCTCAATTGGCTTCAAACTCACACATTGAAGAGATGGGGAATGTGCACCCCGTATAACACAAGAGTGTTTATGCTAAGAAAATGCTGCATTCAACATTTATTCTGTGAATAACCTCTTCCATATGTCAAGGGATGAACATTCGCCATTCACATTAGCTTGTCAGTATTGGGGTACTTAGAGCTCTATGAACGCTTATGTTTTCTTGGGGTGGGGATGGGAAAGTACTAATGCCTGTGTGAAACCATCCTAACAAATGGGAAATATTCGGTAAAAATGTAATTTTAAAGGCACTTGCTCATCTTGTACAGTTAGCTTAGGCTTCAAATAGCACACAATAATCAGTGTATTTTCAAAGGTGTACCTAATTACCAGCATAGTGCATTGCAAAGTGTATGCCTGCTTTAAGTTCCTTAGAATTGAAAACATTAATTCAATGTCCACACAGCTACCACTATAGCACCATCCACTATATTCACTTAAACATTTTCATTTGTCTTCTAAAATAATACTCTGTTTAATCTTATTTTTGCATTAAATGAATTATAAATAATTAAAATGAGACTGTTAGGTAAATTAATTCTAGATAGAGACAGGAGGGAAGTACAAACAACTGTGAGTTTGTTTGAATATGTTGAAAACACCCAGATTAACAGTGCATGCATACTGACATACACTGCAGGATTGGAAGGTGATTGGAACGATATTATTACAGAGAATGACTAACCAAATAAAATGACAAACGTCTATCATTCATTGTGTAAGTATACACACTAATTCGATATCTAGCTGAACCGTCGTTTATTGGGTGTTTGGCCCGATGATTGGCTGAAAAACCTCTAGTGTGTACCTAGGCTAACCGATGATCAAATACAGAGTAAACACAGCTTGTTACTAATTAATAAGCACAGAACAAACTCTCTAGTTATGGCAATCTCTGACAGCTGTAGTGGATAAAAGATTTCCAATGACACGTACAGTCTGTAGTATTTAACACAGAATAATTAAAGTTCTGATTTGTAGAAACAGACACAGTACTCACAAGATGCAATCTTGGTAATATAGGCAGAGTCCAGAGTTAACTTTATCACTGACGAAACATAGAACAGGAAGGTGTTTTAAACTCCAAAGATCCAATCAGGTAATGAGAGAATCACACCCTAATTTAATGAGAGAGAAGTGCAATGACTCAAGCTCATCACAGCTGAAGAGGCAATGTCAACATACACCAGGGTTTCCCAAACCCAGTCCTCAGGGCTCCCTAACAGTGCAGGTTGTCCGGATCACATGTGACATAATTAGGACCACCTGTGGATCTGTTACAATGTGTCAGTCAGTAATGAATACACCTGTGCTCCAGCAAGGAGATATGGAAAACCTGCACTGTTAGGGAGCCCTGAGGACTGGGTTTGGGAAACCCTGACAATCAAGTCAATGACTCATACTCATCAGAGTTAAATGACTCATACTTATCAGAGTTGAAGAGGCAATCACAATATCCTAACAGAGGGAGTTATTGCAAATATATATGCTGTACTTATATATAGGCATCTCTCTCTCTCTCTCTCTTTATATATATATATATATATATATATATATATATATATATATATATATATATATATATATAACAAGTCCCATGTAATATAGATATATTTATAGATAGGTAGATAGATAGATAGATAGATAGATCCTTTGTGGCCAGGGCTGGCCATTATAATCACTGATGCAATGTAACGTCAATCAGCCGCAAGGTATCCCAGGCCTCCCTGCCACTGTCCAGGCACTGTGATGAATGATAGATGGTGGGCTAAAGCTAGTTCTGCATAGTGCGTCAGCTATTTTGCACTTTGTAAAAGACCTCCATAGCATTTTGAAGGTTTTACTTGCCATTTATTCAAAATGTTAGCTCATCTATTCTACATGCTAGCACAGACCCAACATCTAGAGTTTAATGAGGATCTATTCCAAATAAATAAAATGCATATTATAGTGGTATACTATCAAGACAAAGATGCTAGCATTCCACTGCTAGCCTTCATCAACATATTATGAAGCACATTTCACTTCTTTATTTCATGACCTGTTTATACTATTGTATATGGAGACAAATGCTTACTTTACAAAGCCATGGTAATACTGACATCAGCAGACTGTAACTAGGTACTCTTATTCCATTAAAAACAGTACTCATTAAAATATGCTGCAATTCCCTATTAAATCATTTCCAAAGTTTAATCGTATTTAATTTTTAACAACAAGTAATTAGTAGATGGCATAATAGCTGTGATAGATCATGGGAATTGATCTGATTGCCATGTACGGAAGGAAATCCATTTCTCTGGTAAGGTTAATTTGGGGTCAGCCTCAGTGGAGTCGAGGTGGTTTTCTCAACACAATTAGAATATAGAAAAGATGGAAATTGATGGACTTTTTCAACATTACTATGTACTGTGATAAAGCATAGACCCCTAAGGCTGTGTTTCATGTGCAAAAAGGGTTAATAAAGAAAAGTGTATCAAGGGTAAAGGTTATATGCTCTAAATGTGCTGATCTTGTAACTTTTTCATTATAAGATAAAGTGTGTGTGTGTGTGTGTGGGGGGGGGGTTAACAAAGGTTCAGGATGCTTTGTTTTATATGTGTGCTTGTACCAGGGTTTATATGGAAATAACTGATATTTCTTATCTTTCTTTTTATCTAAACACATGATTTTTTTATTTGTATCTGTTAAGAAGACCTCCTGAGAAACTGTATAACCTCAATAATTTCACCTCCGCAGACAGTGCCACATGGTGTCTAAAAACAGTAATCGCACCACATTTTTTTATGCTCCTAAATGAGCCTTAATGTTATGATAAGCATTATGGCAGTTGCACAGAAAAATAAATCATCGCACTGTGGGTAAATGAACATATTCATTATCATTTCCACTAGAATGTATATTGCAAAAATGTGGAAGTGCCTCTTCTTTAGGCTAGCATGGACTAGAAGAAACATTATAAAATTGTTGAAATGTTGAAATGCATTTTAAATTGTACACAATATTGTTCCTTATCATTTTGTATTTTACAAATCCAAGACCAGACTTAGTAAAATGAAATATATCTGTTTATATATCTATATATTACAGTCAAACCTGCATTTTAAATCCATTAATTTCACCTTTTCCCAGATTTTACACTTTTTTTCACTCCCCCTTCATTCCTTAATGCATTTCAATGGACCCACTTCAATGATTTAACACTACCTTTTCCTAAATACATTCCTACACCACACATTTTTCCAAGTGCACTATTGTGAACTTATACAGTACAATAGTTTGTATCATGTATTTTAGTGGAGTTGTCCAACAAAATTCAGTACTTCACAGTTGCCTGTTGTCCCTAATATCTAGAGACTGTCCCATGCAGGTGCGGGCTGGCAGGTTTCAGCCCAGGGGGGCACACATGACACATGATGCGGCCGCGTCATTTGATGCGGCCGCATCGCGTGTCATGTGATGCGGTCGCCAGTAAAATGAAGCTATTACTGCATCCATGGGGGAGGGGGGACAGGGGGACAGCCGGCCGGCCTGAACAGCCATTAGACTGAGCGGCCCGGGGGCCTGCTGCCCCCCGGTCCAGCCCGCCCCTGGTCCCATGTTTTTTTTCCCTGTAAATACTCTTATTTTGGAGCAGCACAATACATTTTCTCTTTTTCTGCATGTTAGATGCAATACTTACTATCTATTTTTGCTCTCCAGGTATTATAAATCAATATTTGTAAGCAAAACATGATGAGTATTGTAATACTCTAAAGTGTGCTAAGATAAAATCAAAACATAAAAGTTCCAGCACACCATATATAGGACTTGATATATTTGCACAGAAAATTACGGATTTGATATTTTTTCTAAAAGTTTTTTTTTTTTATTGTACTGATGTGGGTTATTTCTCATGTAAAGTCCACCATGTGTAGACAGTTTACATGCTGGAACATTTAATTTTCCCTTATTTTACTTGGTGCACAAACATGAAAAATGCATGACTAGAATTAGGATTATGATGAACATGTATTACCCAAACTATACAATTTCTCCTGGAAAATTGAAGGTGTAGAGATCCATAAATAGGGCTGTAACAGCTTATTTGCAAAGCACAATTTTTAATAACCTGCGATGATGCCTCTGTAAAAATTGATATGCTTTTGATATGCTGCATGAGTGTCATTGATAAAGCACTGTATAACGGTTTGCAGGAAAATCATTAATACATTTTTTCATGAGATGCAGATGGTTTACAAATAAATTAACCTTTTCCTGCTGGGGGTCTTCATTCCACCCCACTAAAACCATACATTTTCTAAAAATAGAATCATTGGATAATTCCAAACTTGTATCTGCGGCTTTGTACTCGACACTCTAATGTTGTCTGTTTTGGAAAAATATACAATAATTAACATTGTGCAAAAACATTGTTTTCAGCTAAAAAAGTCTAGTCACCAAAGAAATATATTTCATATATTGTTGTGTAAATCAGAGCGCAATACTGTTCTGTGATTGGATCAAGGAGTGAACAGAGTAACATAATCTCCTCCAATCATTTTAAGAAGGTGAGCAATGTTCATCATGGTGTGAGTAAAGTGAATAATGGATTATACAAACACTGCTGCCTTGCAACCACAATGCTTCTGGCTTCACTAGATGACCATAAGCTCATTCCTCTGCTGGATCCCTTACCCTAAGTTTAAAAACACAAATGAAGTCTTCACTGCAATTATGTGGTCAAGACTCAATGTTTAATGCAACTGTTATGCTTACAGCTACTTAGGAGCAGTGGGGTGAAGATTTTAAATGCTACACCCATAGCAATGAGTAGGATCACTACATTCAGAAGTAATGGCTTACACATCAGGTGCATAAATATGGCTGCAAAGGACCACAATAACCTTTGAAAAAGTGCTGAATTGTGTCTTATGTGTTTCATTGGCCACAATAGTAGTTACCAGAACCATACTCTTCCTTACTGTTTTTGTGTTTGGCTGTCTCATCTATCTGTCAGTAGGGACAGCTAATCACAACATAGTAAGTAAGGATAGAGTACAGTCTGATGCACCATAGACACTGGCAGTGGCTTGCTTCTGTTTGAAAGGAGAGCTTAGCTGCCAGTGAAATTTGCAGCTGGATGGTCGGTCCCTTTAAAGCATAAAAGTCCAGGATAAACAAATGAATACAATCCATTTGCAACATTCTACTAGTCATGCATATCTTGTAAATAAAAATGCAGGGAATGACCAATCAATTTAATGAAAACAAATATTCTGCCAACAACTCCTTAGCAGAATACCTCAGTTGGCCTACAATGTAAAAATAATTTATCACATTGATATTTCCATTTATTCTAACTTTATGTGTTAATGATTTGTTTATTGTTATTATTTCAGTTTTTAAATACAATAATTGTTGAAAATCTTTAAGCTTTAGATTACACTTGAATATTTCTGGACACAGTGTGCAGCAATATCTAGACAAAAGTTAAAATCCATTGGTCAAAACACTACTTTTATTTTGGCAGGATTGCTAGGCAAGCAGTAACTGAAAGAATTGCCAAGCACTGTTTACAGTAATTATAGTGCATTAAATTCAAATTTCTTTTATCCGCATTTCATAAATATACTGTACGCACCTTAAATAATTTAAATAAATATGCTATTAAAACTGTTCATTTTGTGTCCCTTCTTCTTTAAAATGCTTCTTTTTTTTTGCAAAGCATGAAAACCAAGACAAGAATTGTAAAGCACTACGGAATTTGCTGGCGCTATATAAGTAAATGCTGGTGTTGATAATGATGACCAGAATTATTATGCATATTGTAGGATATTGCAAAACATTATTTTTAATTGCATATCTCTCTACATCATGAAAAAAAACATTTTAATTTTATATTTCCTTGCATTAGGGGGCTCAGCAGAAGCTTTAAAAGACTTGCATAGCAAAACAATAGCATAAATCATGGTGGAAAATTTTACTCTCAAAAACTTTCTTTGTTAGAATAATTTAAAATGTATGTTAGCATATTATTATATTTACTACTATTCTTAGTAGCAATAGTAGTAGTAGTAGTAGTATCACAGTACTAGCAGTAGTCATAATAGTAGTGGAAGTATTTATTACCACCCCACATATTTTTCAGTGTTGTGCTGTACAACATGGGTATTTGTGACTACAAAGTGCGAGGAGACAGGAGAAGATTTGCAGTAGATGAAATGTGGGGACATAAAGTCCATAAACAGATAAGGAATAATTTTGTGGCTTGAATCATGCTATCCTATATAATTTACCCACCTCTGAGTGTTGCCAAGTCTATGGGGGGTCAGGTGGAGTTGGACACAATTTACCCTTCCAATGTAAGGGCAAATTGCATCCTGTACTTTACTTTATATTCCAATCCACACATACCTTAACATATGTGTGTATCATAAAGGTATATCTGTGGCTACTTCCCCCTCAAATTAGTAATTAAGGAGCGCTAACAGACACTTACAGCGCTATGCCTTTGCCTGCCTGCCCACTGCCTTCCTTGTTTCACCATCTCTAAGTGTGTTCTCAGAGTGAGACATAAAGTTTTGATAAAAGTGTCTTTTACGCTCAGGAGTCAGACTTATGTCCCACTCGTATTTTCTTCATACGGTACCTTTTGGGTCTAGATTTGATTTGATGGCCCATGCTCCATGTATTAAAAATAATGTTTTGAAAGAACTAAGGCTTCCGAAGACACTTCATTAAATTCTGCCACATTGGTTTATTATTTTAGGTATTTTTAACTCTAAAGGTCTGGCATGTCCAACACTTTAGGATGTTACACTTTAAAATGTTGATAAGTCTCAATTTCTCCGACTACCCACAGTTTTTTCTTGCAAGTTTTTGGGTCTGTGACATACTGTAGCAAAATCATTTAATTAGGAAATGCATATGCTACACACCAAGGGACCCAAAGCATTCTATCTTTCATTAATTTCATTAGTTCACACCACTTTAGTAGTCCTTTTTTTGCAGCAATATTGTTTATATGTGGTCCTGAAATGTGAAATGTGAAATATGTTCAATGCCCAAGAAATAATCTGACCAAAATTAATGAAACTTTATCAGACATAGTGATAAACTTTGTCAGCAGATGAATGTTATGGGCCTGAGTGTGATCCCATGTGTTATAGCCATGCTTTTTAAATTCTGAAAAACTGGATAGGTAAAATTTAGCCAACCACTTGTGTGACCAAATTTGAAATTGGTCCTGTCTCTGGATGCTTGGGTCAAAAACCAGGATCAGCATGGATGTTGCTAGGGTAAAATAGTATGGGGCCTACAGAAAAGATCACACTACATTAGATAAAGTATGATAATGATAATGATCATGAAGGCCCTTTTTCAAAAAGCACCAGAAACACAAAATTCAAATTTACAGGTTGTACAATTCATTTCGGCAAAAACCAATAACGTTCTGTACAATATATTATGGCCAGTTTCAAACCTACAGCTCAGTTTCACAATGAATCATGCGATACATGCTAAAATTTGCTGCAAAATATATTTGCAATTTTAAAACTGCTTTACTATGAACTGAGCATTTCAATCAGACAGTTCTTATAATTTAATGGACAATATAACCCAAGGGTATGTCCTTTATTTACTTAAAACATCGTAGACACCCACCGATGTTCATGAAACATCTGGTAGCTGAGATGTTTTGATCACAGTATCTCATATGATACACATCTAAACCATCAGCCAACTAATTTCCACTTTCATAAAAAAACTTATAGTTAAAGTATACATATATTAATAATATGTGCATCAATGAAATAAAAGTCCAAGTCAAGACATTTGTAAAAATACACAAAAATTGTGCACAAGTAAAGATGCTGCTTACGCATTACAATTTTACACAGCATATGTATTTTACTGTTAAAATGCTTTTGAGGTTATGTGCACAGACATACTTAAATACTATTATTTCTCAATGATACAGTTGCTGCATCATTGACCACTGTCTCTGTTTAATTCAGAGTAGTCTAGCATGCAAATTATTGATTTACAAATTTCATCTTGGAAGAATGGTTTTGTCAGAATGCATCCTCATAGTCTAATGGGGTCTGAGGGTTATTAATAAAATTGTCTTATACTCATCTTGGTTATTGATGTAGTAAAAGTAGAACTCTTCTGAAAATATTAAAACTCACAATGAAAAACATTCTGAACATGGATATACTTTTTGGTTAAAGGGCAGACAAATGCAGAAAAAAATGGAGCTGAAGTAGGGAAAAAATGTTCTGAACCATGCTTCTGTTATTTAATATTTTCACACAACCAGGGAAATTTTAACAAAGGTGCAAAAGGGGAAGTGTCATTCTACAAGACTGGAGTTACTGGTCCCCAAAACAACCAGTTCCAGTGAGACACACAAAGTAATGTTACCCTCTCATCCCCCAGTACAGTACTGTTCTGAAACCAGAAATAAACAAACCCTATATTGTGCTTATAACCAGTGCTAAAAGTGGGACGTTTGTGCACGTTAGATATTCTGACACTTTTTTCCTTTGTACTTTTGAAGCTGTCAGTTTCGCATACACTGATGCAGGAAAAAGTTTGGGTCTTCCTTTTCCCCCAGCCAACCTTGTGTGTAGATCTCTAGTGAGCCTGCCACTTACAGGCAACAGTCCTCTCTGTGCAACACTATGTGGAACACAAACACACAATTCCCTTCCCTCCTTGGGATAGTGGGAGAGTGCTATGTGTTTGTGAGTGTTTAGTGCAGCAGATCTATGTCTTGGTAGCTCCCAGCTTTGTTTCTGCAACAATATAATGACTGGTTCAACAAGCTGACAAAGATAAACCCCCTTTGTGCTGTTGTGTAAGTTACTGAATTACATTTTAAGGTGATATATAGTGTTTGGTATTTTTCATCAGGCAAACCAGCTTTGTAAGTTATACATGTATAGGAATAGAAGTATAAATAAAACTACAACATGAGAGATTAGGCAATGTGTGGCAAATATTAGCACACATCCTGAACATTTTATTTTTATATTCACACTGCTGCAGACATGCTTGCAATTATTATGACAAATTGTATAGTTGAAATTAGTTATACAATGATCATTTCATAATAAGCCCAGCACTACGTTCAGGGTGTGCTCCATGTATCATAAATATGATTGTTCAATAGTTTTGTACTTTCATTAGAACAGTGCAGCCTTTCTGACCAAAGTAATCCATTCGCTTCGGTGCTATTTCATAAGTGAAATGAGGGAACAAAGGAGTCATTAGAGAATTGTGCAATAATATATGTGTGTTTTCTAGTACAAATCACTGTGGCAGACTATAAGAAGAATGCTGCAAAGTACCATTTTCCCTTTCTTTTTCTTCAGGCTGCTATTAATAATTTATGATCCTGGACTACCGTGGCAACCACAGTCACATGGCACTTGATGTAGTGAGCAGAGAGGCATTGGAATGCCTCTCTGAACTCTGTCTGTACTGTGACATCCTCTTTTGTCCCCCCTCTAAAATCACATGGCATGCTGAGAGTTTGTATCTATATCTGACTGTGTATGTGTCTGGCGACTATTTTTGTTTGCCATAGGGTGACAATTTGAAAATGAGATAAAGATTTGTAGGCTGAGAAAAAATACATTATTAAAATGAGCTTAACATGCTATTGAAAGAAGAAAAAAACAATCATAATTTTCTATGTTTAGGTTGCTGCTTTAAAAGATTTTTAAAGGAGCACTTATTTCATATGTATTCCTGTTTCTCTGATACATCTGGCCAGGGAGTTCAGTCTTTATAATAGTTCATGGGTTATAACAGCAGCACCATAATGGGCAATTTCACAAAAGTCCTTTGCAGTTTATTGTGTCTGGATCTTGTATTAACTGCTATTGACTTAAATAGCAATTAACTCTTGATCTTCGTGCAACATACTAGTAAATATGTCATTTAGTATTGTCAATGAATCTTGCAGTATACATGACTGTAAACCTTTAGTGAATCACAAGTGATAAAGACGGAATGAGTCCAAATAAGGAGAATAATATGTAAATGGATAATGAATAACTTTATGCATTTATTAACAAAGGTTTTTTTTTCTTTTTTTCATTAAATGTTATTGGTATGAGTTGTACTGATTCATTATTTGTAACATTTTTGAAATTAAAGAAACAAATACATATAAAACATTTAAATATTATTATCATTATTATTATTATTATTATTATTATTACTATTATTATTATTGTTGTTGCTATCTTTTATTTAAAACTGTCAACATATTAAGCAGCACTGTACAATGAAAGGATCTTGCAAATATAATGAAATGAAACAGAAGGTAAAGATTGCTCTGCTCAAATGAGCTTACAGATTAAGAGGTGCAGAGGAAAATTGATACATAAGGTAGTGGAATAACAATTGCAGCTGTGAGTGGGGAAAGAGTGTGTGGCTACTGAAAGACTGAAGCATTATAAGCCACCAATACTGAAGTAGCCATTAGTTACTAGCATTTCTGTGCGACCAGCAGTAGTGTAGTACAGTTATAATGAGGAAGCTGGAGACATGCATGAAGAACTAGTCTAGTAGAAATCCTTAGACAGACCGGCTGACAATCATGATTGTTCTTTGTCAGTAATTTTAATTGAATATCCACCCTATTCCGGTTTTGGGGAAGGTTTTGTCTTTGTGCTGCACGGGCACTCTTATGGTTATCTGCCAGTTCAAAGAAGCTGTGTGCCTGGGTGTTTTTGCTTTGGCATTATCCTTGCTGCTGTACACATAGCCAATTGTTGTCCATGTTTCTACCAACTGTGATTGCACCTGTAATGACAGCTCAACGCTCTGGGTCCAGCAGTTGAGCTGAGAAGGTATTCCAGTAGATATTCAAAAAATCCCTGTCCTTGCTGAGATGACTCTTATTGGCAACATCTTCAAATTTCCCATTGCCTTCTCAAATTGTTAACTAACTTATATTCATGAGAAGATGATTATGTTGGAGCACAAGGGCACAGAGCTGAATTAAAGCATAACCATTTCTAACTGTTATCTGCTTGTCAATAAACTTGATACATAAAGATAGTGTATTGGTAATTTTAGCTGTTGGGGGAAGATATATGCTTATGAATACACAAATAATAATAAAGCACCAAAAAAGAGGGAAGTAATTGCTTACAATTCTATGTTTTAATAGTTTTATAATTGTGCTCCCTTCCCTTGTTCCCTGATAATTTATGTCAATATCGCAGTATATATTGCATTTTTAGGAAGTAAATTAAAATATATTGATACATTACATTGATTTGACTATATATGTATGTCTACAGAGATTTTTGAAAGTATAAGAATTGATGATAGATGGATGTACAGTTTGAGGTTACCAAAAGCTCACAAAAACTAGTCCAAATCCCATAACCAAATTATCCACTTATCATTGAAGCAATGATGCACATTTGATATAAGGTTATAAGTAACAAATAAAGGAAACCCGGCGGTAACCACCTTAAATTAAACTGAAATGTAATGACTAATTTATTCTATTAACAGAATTCAATAACCTTTCTAAAAATTACCGTTCTCCTGTACCAAAATATGTAGGGCACTACAGTTCACATATTGTACGTCTATAGGACCCAAAGAATAGTATTGTGGCGCATACACCGATGCAAGCAGCGTATCACTTGTTTTCGTTATATGTTGATCGTGACGATAATATTCTTGACTGTAAGATCTTTGAACTGTGTGCTCTGGACAGCCTGTAAGGGTTTCACCACTTCAATATCCTCAAGGACGTCAATGTGACATAACACAGCATGATTGAGGTCCCCCCGCAAGATGCGCTGATATACTGTATGTGGCTGTCAGTTATTGACCCAGCAGGTCACATGCTCCAGATCACCTAGCAGGTGCACAGGGAGCATTTACTAACTGTCACAGTTTCCAGAGCAACCAGCAGGTGCACAGGGGCATTGCCAACTGTGACATTTTTCAGAGGACAATGGTAATGCATTGTTGTAAAGGGTGGGCAGATGTTTTGTGAAATAACTCCGAAATGATGCAACCGATTACACCGCCTTTATTTTTCTGCAAATCTACAGACCAAGACCTTTAAATTGGTATATGGTATATATTTGCCTTGCTAAGACAACGGCATCTTAGAAATAAGTCACTCATAAAAGTTGTACTTATGCTATCAATATATAGATAATAAAGTAGGACATTTCTGTCATGCAATTGTTCAAGCATATTAAATAATTTGCTATAAATTAATTGCAAAAATATACTGGATATTTTCTTTTTTATTGATTTTAAAAGTGACACAATGCATTAACCTGGAGAATCCCTGTTTCCAAGCCTGACTACTCTTTTAAACAATATACTATAAGAAGGATTTAGTTGTTGAATTAAAACACAGGAATATTTTCAGTGATATCAATGATATCATACATATATATATATATATATATATATATATATATATATATATATATATGCAAAATGTTAATAGATGGCAAGCTGTGGGGTGTTTTCTTTGTTGGTGATTGCAAAGGGAAGAAATAATTAATTAATTAATTAATTAATTAAAAAAATTTTAGATAATTTTGAAACGTGCACTACAGTCTTTCAATTATGAACAATTTAGTTTTTAAATTTCACTGACATTTTAAAATGTTAACATACTTCATTATGTATGCTACACATTTATTACTATGATATAAAGTGAATGTTTAGTGGAAAATAGCACAGAATAAGCAATGAATAACATCCCATCATCCACCCACTGGATAAAACATCACTCTCATTAACAGCTGGGAGACACCGAAACTGCAGGAAGATGAGGACAACAAATGAGTGAATGTGAGTGTCACATGATGACCGCATATCAGCTAGTAATGCCTGCTGCTTCTGTCTCTCCCACCAATGGTGTTAAATAGAGTGTTTTAGCCATGGGATAGTTCAACGCCTTTAAGTTCATATATAAAAAATTATGAATCAGTTCAGTACCTTATAATAAAATTATGTGACTATAAGCTTTCAAAAAACAGATCTTTATGGAGCATATATTAAAGAGACAATATATTTTAAAGAAAATATATTGTTTGGTAAGAACCACAAATATTTTGAACAGCTTTTCTTTCTTAATAAAACAGAGGCCATCACATATCTGAGCATTTGTTTTGACAAAATCTCATTGTTTTGGAAAACCAAGCAAGCATTCTACAATTTTCCAGACAATTTGACCACTAGAGACACGATCAGCATCAGCCTCTGGATACTATTTAATTGTACCTCTATCAAGCAAACACTGTGGAAAATATTGAGATAAAATAAGCATAATTTTGTAAAATAACATGTCTAAATATTTTACTAATCTTTCACAAAAACAAAGAGAAAATGCATACTACTTATACACAAAGTAAATATTCCCTTTAAGTCCAAGGGCATTGCGATCCCTGACAAATAACTGTCTCTTTTTTTTTTTAACTCAAATATACTTTTTCTCTTTTTTCATTTTGTCCATCTTTTTGGACTGAAATAATTCTGATCTATATGAATCAACATTCCCATTGGCCCCAAAAGATCCCATATGTATAATTTCACATACACTACATTTTATTACATTGTTATTACTTTAGATTGTAAGTTCTACGAACAAGGACCTTTTCTCTCATTACCTATAACTTTTGCTCCTCAGCTACACTGCACACCTCCTCCTAGGACTCTCTGCCCATTGACGGCACTCCTCCACTGTCTTTGTACTTCCTTCATTGGCTCTAAAGATGTTAGTTACGCCCATGCGAATGGGCACAGGTTTCAGTTTGTGCTCAATTTACTCCTTACTCCCCAGTCGCTGTGTTGAGAGTTGTGTTATTTGTTTACTATATTGTACTGTTATACCATGTACTGTCTTGTTGTTTGCCCTCTGTATGGCACTGTGGACGTCATGTGACACCCTATAAATAAAGGTTATTAATAATACTAATATTAATAATAATTACATGTTTCCATGCTTTGTGATTTTTGTAGCTGTGTATAAAAAGCTTCATATTAGGATAATGTGTAACTGAAAGATTAAAAAGTTCAGTGCATATGTCTTAGAACGCATACAATAGTGTGCCTTTTTCGGAAAACGCTATAGTGTCCATTTTAAAATGCTCGGAGGTACATTAATCTATTTTCTTTGCATGTGTCTAATTCTTATACTGGCCATACATGTTTCTACTTTTGTGGTCTTGTATTCATAATAACCCTATTGTATAGCTTAATGGATACAGTCTGCACTGCCCATACTTCTAGGACTCCTTTAAAACATGTCATTGTAGTTGATTCACTATATATTCCAGTGTGATAAGTTTGAGGACTTACTGCTGTCATTCACATCTGTCACAGAGACTTACCACAGCTGCACTCTGGGGCCTTCAATTCTGTTATTGCTTTGTAGCTAACACTTATTTGTAGGCTTCATCTCTTCTAATATTTCAACAAGATTCACTTTTGTGTGATGCACAGTGAAGCTAAATATTGAGATATCCAAGAATGACACTTTGCAATAAGCTAGTCCTAGATAATACCAAGGCAGAGAGGGACATAATAATATTCTGTATCAGATCAGCTGGAAAGGTGATGGTACATTTTGAATTTCTACAATAGATTGAAATATGTATTTTTAGTCCAATGATCCATACTTATTTTATCTACAGTACTAAAATATTACCTTTGAAATTGTGGTATGTCGCTAATCATTTAACACTTTTAGTCTCCGTGAACAAATTACAGATTTATGCTTGCCTCTGACATCTACAATATGCAGGCACTATATAGAAACATTACATATGTTTTATTTTCTTAAATAAACACATTACTTTTATACTTAGTTTGACAGTGTTATTTTAAGAAAAGCATTGATCAAATTTTGAAGACTGTGCAGCTAAATTAGCAAAACTGGCACCTATGCAGTTTCCTCATACAGCTCGGCAGGCAGATGCATGGTGCAATGCATATGAGTGCGTATATAGCGATATAAATCACCAGAAGGACATAAAGGTCAGCATGCATATTTTTTTGTCAATTTGATGATTGACATCAACACAAATAAATAGTTAAACACAGAAACATACATAAAGCAGCCAGTATAAAGCACAGAAATCATTTAATGCATTAAATGTTTGTATTGTCCAACTGACTGTAAACTTTTCTTCCAGACTGGTTCAATGTCTGAGATCAGTTGTGCTTTTTTGTTACTAGCTTGCTTTCTTTGTGGCCTGCAATGACTCCGGCTTTATCATTGTAACTGTATTGTTGTTTAGTTATTAGATTGTGTTTATGGTCAACAGTATGTGTTTTTTATGTCCCTACCTTAAACCTGAAAGAGCTGTAATGGATTATTTTTCATTTCAAATGTATATTAACATTATACCTCCATTAATGTAAAGAACAAAAAACAGTAATGTAGAATGAAGGACATAGTAAGGGTCACCTTTAAACAGGATGTGATGGACAGGTGGAAAATATTTAGGCCATTGAGTGATCACGTTGTCAGTATTCTGTTTTGTTTAATAAGTCATCTCACACGGGAGTTGTGTATGTAAAACACATACCCAGAACCCTGCACATTTTAATCTCTAATGGACTTTTTATTGACTTTGTAATTGTTCATAGTGACATTAAATATGCCCTGATTAAGATTTGACATTTCACAAAAGTGGCATGTTTTCCCTTATGCATATCTGCATGCTAATTAAGAAAGCACGATTATTAAAACTGTTAGTGTGTTTTTCTGTCTTTGAAGCTCATTACATAAAATTAATAATTTGGTTAGTAATTGTTAACTGGGGATTGCTGGCCTATTCTTGATATTGTAACGCTGTTGTGCAAATCTTGTACTCTACTGTTGAGATTTGAGTTGTGTTTATCTTTCTGTGCCCTTTAAGCAAATATAATGATGGTGACCTCAGTACATTTTTTACATCAAATCAATTGCAAACAACACCAATTATAATTTTCTATCTCACTCAGCACTCACGGTTGACATATCTTTTGGTGAAATGCTGGAATAATAGAGAATGTATTAGTTTCATTGTCTCAATGCAATTTGAAATGACTCAATTTCAGTGTAATTATTAAATCACTGGAGCGTTATAGCATAAGCTTTGTGTAATGTTTGCACAAAGCCTGAATTTACAAACTGACCCCTACACATCAAGGATGAAAATAACATCTGTGTTTATTTGTGACAGTTTTCCAGGTGTTTTTTTTGTGTTTTTTTTCAAGGGGTTGGACCACCTAACATCATTAAATATTGTTACTTCATTCAACAACGATCTTCATGGATCAGAAACTTCAAAGGAGTCTAGTGCTCCAGGCTGTGATTGGGCTTCAGTTGCTCACATCAACTTGTACCATGCAGAATAATTTTCAATAGTAATTTTAGGATACTGTAAAAAGCCACTAAGCATGTATTTTCACATTAAACTTACGTAGCAAAATATATCAAACTACTGTCCTCATTTCTTTGAGCCTTCTAAAAGTATTTGTGAAAAAAGTAATTACCTTTGTATGGTAAGATAAGCTAATTATCAAAATTATTATAAAAGTGCTACCATTAATGGCTGGCAAGGAAGAAATGAATGTGCAAGATTGGTGGAGACAGATGCCCACAAAGGTTTTCTTTTTTTTTTGCTAGCTATAAAAATATGTCATTTTTTTAAATACTTCTGGTGTTGTTTATCACATATGGTATGCACCTGCACATTTGTTTTACTGGCTAACTCAGTACAACATTATTTTCTACTGTGGTCAGCTCTTGGAGTTAGAGCCTAGACCAGGGGTCGACAGCCTTTTTCTATCAGTGTGCCAGTTAAAGTCTCGCCAAGCCTAGGTGTGGTATTTGAACATTTTTGACATATATATATATATATATATATATATATATATATATATATATATATATCAGTGTTCCTTAAACCCAGTCCTCAGGACCCCTAACAGTACATGTTATCAAGGTGACAAGGGAAATGATTATACCAACTTTGGATCTGTTACAGTGTGTCAATCTGTAATGATTGACACCTGTGCTAAAGCTATGAGATAAGGAAAACATGCACTGTTAGGGGTTTTGTGGGCAAGGTTTAAGAAACACTGATATATATATATATATATATATATATATATATATATATATATATATATATATATATAATTTATATTTAATGTATTCTGTTGTCAAAGGACAATATTTTGTTTTAAATAGGCTACCACCGACGGTAGCAATATTGTCCCTAGTGGAAAATCTCTTGAAAAAAGCCCATACAATTTATTAAAGGATAATTTTGCTTACCTGCTTTCCTCAATTATGTTGCGCTGGATACGGTTTCGCACCTGTTCGTCTATTTCGCTACCATATCCAAAAGAAGAAGAGGAAGGAAAGGTGTAAAAAGAGCAAAAGTGGAAGATGAACGAGAAGCTGTGGTGCAAAAGGACAGTGGGTTGAGGGGGCTGAGGGGAGAAAAAGGAGAGGAACAGATGAGATGATAGGACAGAGGGAGACATGCACACCAAGTGGGATAAAGAAAGGGACAGGCACCCGTAGTGTGGAGATAAAAACACAAAAACAGTTTGAGGCACAGAGGGACAGATGCACACAAACAGTTTGGGCATGAGGGGCAGAGGTACATAAACAGTTTGGGCACAGGGAGGCAGAGGCACACAAACAGTTTTGGCACAGGCACACAAGGGCAGGGAAAAATTAAGACATGAAAAGGCTACGATGGAATGCAGGTGGGAAAGCTAATGTATTTGGAGAAGGCTGCCTCTTTGACTGTACACCACGAGGAAGGCACTCACATTGCTTCTGTCAGGTCCGAGCAATAGAGGAAGCTAAAGGGAGGACCAGAAGCCGGAAGCTAAATGTTGTGATTCCCATGTAAGTGAAGAAACACGCGATCCAGCCCAAACAGAGTATTTGTTCTCCTGGCGAGACCAGTGGTGGAAGCATGGAGCTCTCCTTGATGTGGACACACTAGATGTATGCGTACCAGATAGCAAAACTCTTAAGCTTTGTGTACATAGATATCCTTCATCTGGTCACAAACGGGTCACACGACTGGATACATAACTGTCAGCCTCAGAAAATAGGGCACACCAAGACCAAGGATGTAATATCGATAATACACTTTAATAATAAAAAATGTAGTGACTTACAAATCAAGTAGCAATCACAAGGATCAGCTCCCAATGCAGTACAGATAATAATAGCAGCTTCTCAACACGTTTCGTCTGTCTCCACAGACTTCATCAGGACTTCATCAGGAGAAAAAAGGACAATATCTACATACACAAAGCTTAAAAGTTTTGCTATCTGGTACGCATACATCTGCATAAGTGTGTCCTGGGTGTTTCACATATACTATATGGAAATACTGCGAGTTCACCCACTGTGACTTTGTTTGAGAATAAGCTGTAACTTGTATTCTACATCTACACATTGGATGTTATATTACAGTTTTTGTTTCCTGGTTTCCTCTCCACTGGTATTTCTGGTCCTATTGTGGGTTCTTGTGTGATCCCAATATTATACCAATATACTACACTATTGTGCGCCTCCTCCTCCATTTGTCTTTTATATATATATATATATATATATATATATATACAAGTTAACCCGTGCATGATACTCATGCATTCTAGTCAAATCAAGCTACTTAAGGTGTTAAAAAGGTTCTTGTCATGCATTTGGGCCATAGCCTCAACCACCAACCACTCCCAACTGTCACTTCTCCTTCAAGAAATATATATATATTTTTTTTAAATCTTTATAAACACTTTTAACAATTAACAAATTAAATTAACAAATTAAAAACATCTTAGTATACCAAATTTCAGCCCTTTCTGAATTTTTTTTTCCACACACGCTAAGAATTTAGTAGGTGAGTGTATAACTCCGCCCAGCAGGTGGCGCTGCAGCTTGGTTTTATTTTTTCCACACACACACAGACAGACTAACACACGCCACTAGACATTTATATTATAGATATACAGAAAAATATCAGTTAATAATATATTTCTTAGTTCGTATCTGTACCTATTTTACAGCACAGACCATAGTTATGAACCATAGCTATTGCTGTATTGTCCATTTGAGCATTACAATTTTGTGCGCATATGATCTATAGCTAAAATGTACAAAATATGATAAAGTACTGCCTGGTATCACATTTGGCCCACATTTTTTCATGAATTAGACATATTTCCCTTGTTTCTGCTAAAATACGGTATGTTTTAGTACTGATACCTCATAACAATAGTCGTTCATCTCTTTTAAAATTTTACATTTTTACTTTCTAATTACATAAATTAATCTACACCTATAAATATGCATTCTCTGAAAACTGCATAAAGATTGAGAAAAAGGCATCCCATTAAAATAATGGCCAAAGACTGATTTCACCCATTCTGCATGATTGAAATGCTATGCAGACTTCTAAGATGCTTATGTTGGGAATATTTTAATATGCTCAATCTCCATCATCCCGAATCATGCTGCGAATACATATAGAGCAGATTTTATTGTAGTGAACAACGAGTCATGGTGCGGAATGGTTTTGCAATTAACTCAAACATACAAACTATTCACAGGTAAACTTGATATGTCAGATAAGACTTTCCACTTTCCTCCTCTTTTATTGAAGTCAACTTGGCACCCAAATCCGTGTAGGATATATAATGGGTGTAACATTAGATGTAAGTAAGGTTTCCAGTGTTGAAAGGACCCATACTGATAATAAAGTAATATTAATAATATTGATGTACTGTTTTGTTTTTTGTAGAACATAATTACTATTTAAGAAGGCATTTATTGCAGTACTTACAAAGTTAGACTCAATTTCTTTTACTAAGTCTGTAAGATCCATAGCAAATGAAATGTGCTTAAAATAAAATTATTGTGTCTAATGCTATTTGCAACAAAATGGCAGAAGTAGAATTCTAATTAACTGCTTACTTTGTAACATGCACAGATATCAGCTTACTATTCTAAATATTAGTTTCTCTATTATGTCCTCTTAAAAAAAATTTTTTGGCATTTATAGTAGTTATAGTCCCACGACTGGTGAAAATAATAAAAAGAACAAAAAGGTATATGGTGAATTCTCTACAAATTTACAAGCAAATATAGTGCATCTATTGAAAAAAAATAAATGCAGTGTAACTATGTCAGCAAAGCTATCATTATTGAAATTTTATAACCATTTGTAGTTCCATGATTACAACATAACATTGGTTTGTAATATTTAATTAATTTAAATTGCAAATAACTTTCAGCTATTTATTTTAAAATGAGAACATAAGCCATGGATATTTGTAGACAGTTTGTACAGTATTACTTTTAGAATTGGGCATTATTCCAATCAGTTGATTTGATTGGTGCACCTAGATTTTCAGTACCATTTGTTTAAGTGGCAAAACTACCCCCAGCACGGTCATTTACAACAGAATCAAATAATTATACTGTTATATGGTGTATACGGTAAAATTGTATGCAACAGCACCCTTTAATGTGACATAATACTAATATATATATATATATATATATATATATATATATATAAATACATACACACACAGAGGTAGTATTCATAGACTGTGTGTGTAACAGTAAAAGGTTGCCATATTTCCTACTTGGAGGTGGCATATGAATATATAAGGTACAGGGTTGAACTGAGAAGCATTGCATCTTATGCCATTACGTAGTACCCAATGCCACATTCTGTTTGGGCCATTTATACTTTATTTAAAAAAAATCAACAGTAGTATTCAACTTAGTTATACAAAAGGTAAAATACATAGGTGGGCCAAGGCAAATCTTAAATTCTCTCATAGATTTGCAGAAATTAAGGATCCTGGAAAGAATGGGGGCACATATACATTTGAACATGTATAGGTATAGATATAGAAAGATATATATATATATATATATATATATATATATATATATATATATATATATATATATATAAACACATAACAGGAAAGGCACTCACGTTTGTAGATATTTCTCCAGCCTGGGTGCAGGAACTCCAATAACATGAATGTAAAAAATAGTATAATTAGGAGGCACTCACAGGACTTTTCCAGAATATTAAAGTATTTATTCCATTAAAAATTGGTCAATATATATATATATATATATATATACCCCAGGCTCACCCATCTGACTGCCAAACAGAGAAGCATGATTCGTCACTTCACAGAAAAAGTTTTGACTGCTCCACTGTCCAGTTTCGGTGTGCTTTACACTACTCCATCCGACGCTTGTCATTGGTCTCGGTGATGTGAAGTATGCATGCAACTGCTCAGCCATGGAAACCCATTCAAGTAAGCTCCCACCACACAATTTTTGTGCTTACATTAATGCCAGTGTAAGTTCAGAACTGTTCAGCTATGGAAGCAGCAGAGGGTTAGTGACTTTTACGCGCCATGTGCCTTAGCAGTCATTGACTCCCCTCTGTGATTTTACGTGCTCTTCCGCTTTATAGCTGAGTTGCTGTTGTTCATAAATGCTTCCACTTTCTTATAAAATCACTTACAGTTGATTGAGGAATATCCAGCAGGGATGACATTTCGCGAACCGTCTTATTGTAAAGGTGGCATCCTATCACAGTACCATGCTTGAAGTCACTGAGCTCTTAAGAATGACCCATTTTGTGTCACAAATGTTTGCAAATGGGGACTGCATGGGTAGGTGCTTCATTCATTACATCTCTGCCAATGGGTCTGATTGAAACATCTCAATTCAATAATTAACAGATGTGGCCAAACACACACACACACACACACATATATATATATATATATATATATATATATATATATATATATATATATATATATATATAGACTGGTTAATTGCAACAGTTCCATGACCATCAATAGGCAGCAGTTCCAAGTTGTCAGTCTTTAAGAACTGCATTCCTAAACAGTGCAAGCAGTTGCAAAAGACCATTGTTAATGATGATTTATGCTTCTTACTGCAACAGCAACATTAGTTCAGTAGACAATTTCAAGGGACAGGACTATTGAATAAAAAAGTTAACAGTGACACAACTTACAAAGTGATACATGGTTGGAGAACATATATGCTTTTGTTCGGACATGGTATATCATAATGATAGAAAGCTCAGTGGTCAGTGACAGGGTGCTGCTGTGTGCAGCCTCCACACCTGATAACACTTTGTTATCTGTATCCCACTCTCATCCCAAATAAGTGTATTTATCAATTTTTTTATTTATTTTCTTTACTCTTATTAGAATTATCAGTTTATGCTTTTGAAGCTTACATGTAACAGTTTAATAGCATACATTATATCAAACTATTTAGACATAAAATAATTAATATATAAATAAATAAATAAATAGTCATAAAATAATTAACAATAATTAAATATACATTGCAGCAAACACTTGTTATAGTTTTTATTCAAACAAATAGTAAACCTTTATAAATGTATGCCCGTGTACATACTTATATGTGGATACATATGCATAATTGTTGTTTTACTGCTCGTTTACCAAATTAATTGTTTAAAAAAAATTTGTTTTGTTTGGCTAAACTTGCCTGAACTGTTGTGTTCATAATGCAGGCTGTGAGACCGTAGTCTTGGCTGTTGTCCCAGAGAACTGCATACTTGGTAGTGTATAAGGCATTGCCCCTTAGGGACCAAGGGGTTGAATCACAGCATTTAATTCTTAATGATTTTCTGCTTGGTCAAGAGGATACCAAGGCAGCAGTGTTCTTTATTTATTACCTAATGCTGTATCACTTGGCAACCAGCCCTTTTAATTTAGTCATCACTATGCAATGCTTTAATCTGCTACTTACAAGATTCTGTAAAGACGACAGTCCAATGAAAGAAAATGTTAACTAGGATCCTATAAAGATAACAGCTAAGAACAAGATAAAGCATAATAATTTTTAATAAAATATGTGAATTACAATTAGAGTCTTTACATAGTATATGCATACATAACTGTAAATACTATACTATATACTTCCATATTATAAATATTACACTACAATACTAACCCAAATAATTGTAAAATGTACTCCGCATTTTAATATAGAAATGTAATGTATATTATATATGCAAGAGAAATAATAATAATTATTATGTATCTGAGGACGCATATGAGTTAATTCTTCCTGCAGTCTGCTCCATCTTTAAATGATACATTTTGAATTCTATAGTATGGCTTTGTTTAAACAATTAATATGGTGCTCCATATGCTTGATTGTATAATGTGTGGGGGATAATGATTCTATATACACTGAGCAGAGCTTTCTGTAATAACTGCATGCCTTGTGATAGAGGACTTCTTAACAAGTCTTGTACATTTGGTGTGCAGCAGAGATTGCAATTCCAACGATCATATTTCCTACAAAATATTGAGAAAGCAGCAACGGTGCTAGGCATATAGTTTCATAGATTATAATTCTATAGCCCTTTATGTTTGTCAAGTTTTAATAATAAATGCATCGTCACATATGCTTATTTGCAATAGAAATCATACCCATTACAAAAGAAAAAAAGTTATGATTTATTATTACGGCATAAGCAACTCTGTACTTTCATCTATAAAGAAGTTTCTACCAGTGTGGTTCTGTTTTTCACTAAAGATACTTCACTATCACGACACATTTTTTACACTTGTATTATGTACTATATATCTTCCTGTACAAGTAATATGCAACTGTTGCAGATTAAATAACTTTTTCCAGAAATACAAAGTATGGGACCTCCACAGCTCTGCTAGTTAAATGGGGGGGGGGCATATTCTGCTCAGCAGCCTATAAGGAATATTCTGAAGGGAAAAAATGTAGATAGACCAGTGACCCAGCCCAAGGCAACTGGGCTAGGTCACTGGCCCCAAGGACATATGCCCGCCCTTCCCTCAAGCCCAGCCAGCCCCGACCCATTATCCACCATGCTGATTTTGTGAATTTGGGTAGCACCAGTTGCAGAGCCGCAACTTAGAATTCTAGTGCTTGGGGCGAGAAAGTCAAATGCCGCCCCCCTAGCCCTCAATTTTAACCAATTTTAACCCCCTTCAGCATTGCGCCCTGGGCGGTCGCCCTTGTTGCACAGCCCTAGTGATGGCCCTGACCAGTTGATGAGAAAGCACAATGCTAGTTATACCAAGAGATAGCTCAATGGTGCCCTAAGTATTGGTAAACGCAGAAATTTGTCATGGATATTCTTGCACTGTATTGCAAATTACCCTAAATTATAAGATTGGAGAAAAGTATATATTTTTTTTAAAGATGTAATTTCTACAAGATCAAATGCAAAGATATTGAAATCTCACTGGAGGTTTTAGGAATCTTGAATTATTTAAAACATCACATTTAATTAAAACATTTAATACTTAAATGCAAATATAGAGCATATTTGTTTATAATACACTATGTTTCCCTGCAGCTTAAGTGAAATTTTCATTTCTTGACGTTAAATACGATAGCTTTGGATAGATGGCAGTGTAATTTCCGAGTATTATTTTTCTTGAGAAATGTTCTTAAGTCATAACAGAATTGCTACAATGAGTAGTTGGGGGAAAATTATCATAGATAAAATATAAGGAAGTATCTTTAAGACTCTACAGACTGACAAGTAGCTTTATTAAAACTTAGACAAGGTTTGGCTTTAGTCACATTGATATTTACTGAAGCTTATCAACTTTTCACACAGAATACAATGTAATATATATGCAATTTTGTGCTTGTCAAATGAAGAGCTCTGTTCGTCCAAAGTGACAGGAAGTACAGGGTTAAATGAATCATCGTGGGGCTAAACAAGATGATGGTGTTTTTCTGTCCTTATTCTTTCATGTTATCAATAAAAAATAGTTATCCCCAACTATTGATGAAAATCTCATTAATTTATATTAATAAAAAAAATATTATCTCACCATTTTATAAATTTGTTTTTCTCAAAAACAAGTTTACAAAAAGGTCAACAATCTCATTCTTTCTTTTATGCATGATTTGGTGACTTGCATGGTGAGAAGAGCATATAGGGGTAAATGTATCATCCTCCGATTTTTTTCAACTCGCCGGAAATCGGCGACTTTGCAGTGAAAATTTAAACCAGCGATGGCTTATAAAGGCAAATTTGCCTTTACAAGCCATCGCCGCTTTAAACTTTACCTGCAAAGTCGCCGATTTCCGGCGAGTTGAAAAAATCGGAGGATCATACATTTACCCCTATATGTCTTTTCAATAAATTAGTCCATGAATTGTACTTGCATTTTTGATCATATTCTCCCATAATTATTGACTCTGTCTCTTTTGATATAGTGGCGCCATCTTTATTATTATTTTTATTGTAATTCATGCACCTGAAGAAGGGAGAGGAGCCTCCTGAAATGTTGTGCACCTTGCTATTCCCCTTTTATATCAGAAACAATTTGGTGTGTTGCCTTAATAGAGAAACAGTGTGATAACAAGAGAATGAAAAATAGTAAACTGTATGTTTAAGAGCGGCACTGTCTTTAGTGAGTTATAAAGAAGATTTAAACCATATATATACTGTCTTGCAATAATGATTGACAGTTGAATGTAAGTCCCTTTGCACCACGTAAAATGCGACTTGCTTTAAAATTGTCACGCTGCGCATACACACAAGCTGTGGCCATATTCTCTGTTGAGTGTATCTTATATTTGCACCGACTTGCACGGGAATTCATGTGTAAGTTGAGTAGGGGCATCTTTAAGATTCATCTTTTAGGTGGCAAATCTTTGTTTGTCCCAAAGGCCTGATGTAAGTTTCCGAGTTGCATCTTGGACTTATCTATAGTCTAATTTTTTTATTACATTGGCTTATTTGTGCATACTAATGTAGTTTCTCAATAAAATGCAAAGCTGTGTGAAAGGGACACTATTGAAAGTAGCGGTCTAATATTGTCTGAATGCTTTTATGAAAAATAAAACAATAAGAAGAAGCAGACACACTAAAACTGAAAATATAAGTATTTTATTTAGAATTTGTAATATTGAAGTGTTACACTATTTGTTAATGGTGGGAGTCACCAGAAGTGCTTAAATCACTTTTACACTTTCATTATTTTTAATATTGACTGCTGCCATCTCTAAAGTTATATAAAAGTTTGTCAGTCTTCTACTAAAACATGAATACTATCAATTACTCACAATCTTGAAGTGATTAATAAAACCTTATCCACTAAAAATAAATCTTGTTTCGGCACTTGTGTGCTTATATAGGTGCATTATTACGGACATCCTGTATTTTATTAAGAAACCCGCAATCTAACCAGCTCTGTTGAAATCTTGAACAAATAATTAGCTATCCCATCAATGCCATCATCACTGACATCATCCAAACTAAAAAGTGTGGCGCTTCAGACAAAACAGACCTAGCAGTGCAAAAATTGTTGCATCGATTTTTAAAACAGGAAATAAAGTATTTAGAGCTGTGCTGCATTTCCCTGCATTAATAGACTGTATGTTGTCTGCCCTCAAGCAGATCCCTGGTTGGGAGTAGCTGATACATTTCCATTTTGAACTTAGAATAATATCCTTGAATTAATAAAAAATATCACTCACTTGTCCCTAACTTGCCTCACATCTTTTTAAACAGTGCATACATTTACACTTCCTTTTAGTATATTAATCTCATCCCATGTGCAATTCTGGACATTTCAATGGTGAGTTTATCCCTGGAGAATGACTTTCAAATACAAAGATTCTGTTGAGAAAGAACAATAGACTTTAAGCTGTAATCGATCGATGCATATGAAGAAGTCATACATTGAACTATTCTATTTTGGTAACATTTGCAATAAATGTTTTATCCTGCAGAAGTCAGAGATATCACCAAATTGCCAACTAGGAAAGCCTATATAAGTGATGAACTTTACACCCAATCACTATGTTTTGCTTTAAACTATTATATACATTTTGCTGAAAGTCTTGGTACTGTTCACTAGATTAATTGTAGAATTTATTGCTGCATTTTTTTTTTTTTTTAAAAACAAGTGTTTATTAGCGGTCAAAATATAATTAACAATGCAAAAGGATACATGTTATATAAATTTAGGGTCGAAGGGTAAGGGGGTGTTATGTGCGTATTGTCGCTAACCAATAACGATTGTCGAACCTCGATTTGTGTTTCCAACGCACAAAGATTTATTCGCAAATAGTAGAATAATATGCTCAAGCAAAGTGATAATAAATACAGCCATTACTTATCGCAGGCGCTCTGGATCCAGTGTGCAGTCATTCAATCCTGAAGTCTGGGGACAAGATGTCTGAACACTAGATGTGAAGCTGCTGCTTATATACACACAAAAATACAGTAACACAATGAAGATGGTATAGCTTGCATCTATTGGTCCAGGTCTAAGGAAGGTCCAAGGGGTTGTCAATCATTGGCTAATTCATCCTAAGGAATCCAAAGGAGGGGTTACCTCTCCAAGGGGTATGCTCGGCTCTTCCCGCCAAGATTCCTTAGTCTTAAGTAGTTCATAATTCCCTATCATTCATAACTTGTGTATGCACTCTGCAATTCCCTCGCAGAGTGAACCAAACAGTAGGATATGTAAAGAGGTTTATTATGATACCACTCATGATATGATTCCTTCAACCTGTTCCGTGTATTTCACTAATATGCATGTAACTCTAATATAACATATAAATACTACTATATTTCGACATAACTGACTATGTGTTGCAACTACCATTAATGTGTATTATTTTATTAGTATACGTGTTTGTGCGAATGTATGGTAAAAGACCAATTACTGTTGCTGCCACGTGTAGTGGATGCGTACGCCCTTTCACGCCGTAGCGTGCCCTTGTACGCCGTAGCGTACCATACACATCTTTTCAGACAAAGACGACCAAGTTTGCTCAACTTTAATTGAAATGACTTTATCCAATTTGCTGACTTCGACAGCTCCACCCTTTGATAGTGTAATAAACTATCACCCAATCACCGTTTCAAGTTCAGGATTATACAATACTTCTTCACAGACCATGATCTCGGTATCCCTTTCAGTCTCTTTCTCAGTGTTACTCCTATGAGACCATTTTCCACACTTCAACACAGTAGGAACACATTTGACAACTAAACCAATTGCTAAGATGACACCCAGTATAAGGAGAAGGAGCTTGCCTACACTAGCAACCATTTTCTGTACCCACTCCCCCAGACCGGAGAACCATTTCACAGGGTTCAACCATGAGAACCAACCCGCCACCTTTTCCCCGACCTCATATAACGAAGAATTATGACTCTTTCGAAATTCCCATTTCAGCTGCAAAATTTCATCCATCTTCCGGTCTATAACCTCTTTAGGGTCATCCGTATTATTAGTAATGTACGTGCAACATTCGACACCGAACTGGGTGGCCAGTGTCACACAGTACCCACCGGTAATAGAGGTGAGATAATTTAGTACCAGTCTATGTTGCACCAACTCCTTCTTGTACGCTTGTAGCTCCCTTCCAGTATACCTGAAAGTGTCATCATACATCTCGGTGATATTATCTATTAATTTAGCTAGGTCTTGGATATATTTAAAGTTTAATGTTCCCCGAGCGGTCCTGGTGAGGTCTAGAGCAACCATAACTTGAAAACCAGCAGTTTCACTAATCAATTTTGTAGCTATCGGTTCCTCACCAGGAATCATATTTCTTTTGCCACGGTGTTCATACTGTGTGTGTATGTATGGTTGTGATGTAGTCTTGTGAATACCAACCATTTCTTCATGAGTAATAGTCATGATTTCAGGAACCAGTTTAGCTAAGAAACACAAGCCCTTGGAACTCGGAGTCACCCAGGAATAAGCTTTCCTCCCACAAACAAAATACACATCATCAGGGAGAACATAAGGAACAGTAAGCACATGAATTATATCACACAGAGTTTTGATAAAACTACCCATGCCTAGTGTCTCCATTTGCTCTAGACACGTGTCGGCATTAATGACATTTTTACATTTATCTGTAGAGACTTTTCCAATGGATACCTTCTTATGTTTGGTTATATGCCCTAATTTGTGACTTCCATCAACATTCCTGCCTAGTAGTGACCTTGTGTGTCTCCCTCTAAAATGAGTGTGGCGAGCCATTGTCTGATCTGATAGGTCAGCCTCCCAATTCTCCAGGCGCTTTGCATGAGATATATTTAGGCACAGCAAAGATCTGCCTATGGAGTATTGTCGAAGCGTCAGACTAGGGGACTTAGTGTTATTGTACCTCCCGTCTATGGGCCTCCCACCCCTCAATTCGAGTACTTCAGATATGTTTAGAGGGGATGGCACTAGTCCTATATTATGCTGCCCTTGCGGCACGTGAGAGCACACCCAACACTCGGTTTGGTTTAGCACCTTACCCACCAGGGAGTGATAATCCTCCAAAGGATGCCCGCCTATATTCAGAGTACTGGGGGACTGGCATCGTTGGATGCATCTCTCTTCAACTAGGGAGTTGCAGAACTTGCAGATGCAGTACTCATCAGACAATAGCCCATCACACTGCCTCCGAGTTCCTGAGCTAGCAGACCTTTTCATAACCCCCGGACCAAGTTTGATAATGGGCTGCTCTAAGTATCCTATTAACTTTTCTTCTGCCTCCATTTCATCCGTATCACTCCCAGAACTCTCCTCCGTCCTCCATCCTCCTTCACAAAAATAGAATGTCCTAAAAAAAAATAAAAACAAGGAAAATCCTGGAACAAAAGAAAAACAAAAACCGCCACTCCATCGCTGGAAAGATAGTTCTGGGGCAACGTCTCTGGTTCATGTGTCTCGACTGCAGGCTTTAGGTCTCCCGGAACAGGCTCACAAGTGACAGATCTATGTCGTTGGTCTTAGCTTTATCTTGCACTTTCTCCGGATTATGGACTCTCCTGCAGTGGGTGGAATGGACCCAAGTGTCTCTCTCTGCAACCTTCAGTGATGTAGTACTGGTCAGCAGCACTTGGTACGGGCCTTCCCAACGGTCTGTTAAACAACCTGAACGTAAGAAATTGCGGATCATAACATAGTCTCCAGGTTCAACATCATGACAGTTAGTTTCTGGCATACCAGGTGACAGCATTTTTAGTTTTTGTTGTTGTTGCTTTAGCTGTCTACTCATTCTTATAAGATATTGTACAGTCACTTCATTATTACACTTCAAGTCGTCTTGTGGACTCACGATCAAATGAGGCTGTCGTCCGAACAGTATCTCAAAGGGGGACAGATTAAGAGGAGGTCTAGGAGTGGTTCGAATGCTATGGAGGACCAATGGCAAAGCCTCAGGCCATGCCAACCCAGTTTCATCCATTATCTTACCAAGCTTGTTCTTTATAGTACCGTTTACTCTCTCCACCTTACCACTGGCTTGTGGTCGGTAAGGGGTGTGAAGTCTGCTACCGATTCCCATGAGTTTACACATGTTTTGGAAGATATCACCAGTAAAATGGGTACCCCTATCACTTTCAATGATTCTAGGGATACCGAACCTACACACAAAGACTTGTACAATTTTCTTTGCAGTGAACACAGCAGTATTAGTGGCTGCCGGATATGCTTCTACCCAACCGGAAAACACATCAATACAAACTAACACATACTTTAAATTCCTGCACGGTGGTAATTGGATATAGTCAATTTGTATTACCTGAAAAGGTCCGTCTGTAGGAGGGATGTGGGATGGCTCAGTTGGAATAGTTTTCCCGATATTTTTCCTCAAACAAGTAAGATATGACATTGCCTTGTTACCAGCCTGAGAGGAAAATCCAGGAGCACACCAGTATGCTCTCACCAGTTTGCACATACTTTCTTTACCCAGGTCAGTCAGGCCGTGTGCTGCTTCAGCCAGGCTTGGATAGTATGTTCGGGGAGCTACAGGCTTACCTTGTCCATCCCTCCAGAGTCCTGAGGACTCTTGACCACATCCCTTCGCCTTCCAGACCGCCTTTTCCTGCAGGGAACACAAATCTTGCATTTCAATTCATTTCTGCATGTCTAATGTCTAAAAAACCATCATAGTCTCAGTCAATACAGTCATAGGTTGCCCTGCTGCCCATTTAGCAGCGTCGTCTGCCCTGTTGTTGCCCAATGACACTGGGTCTTCTTCAAAGGTATGGGCTTTGCACTTTATGACGGCTACTGTTCTGGGTAACTGTACCGCTGTCAGAAGTCCTTTTATGTGTTGTGAGTGTGCCACTGGTGTACCTGCTGCTGTCGTAAAGTTTCTAAGACGCCAAAGGGCCCCAAAATCGTGCACTACCCCAAAGGCGTACCTAGAGTCAGTATATATATTGGCTGATTTGCCATCTGCCAATTCACACGCTCTCCTTAGTGCTACTAGTTCCGCCACGTGGGCTAAGTGAGGTGGGCCAAGGGGTTCAGCTTCTACCACATCCTGATCGTCTACAACAGCGTAACCAGTACATAGCTCTCCCGTCTCTGTCTGTCTATGGCAACTTCCATCTGTATAAAACGTAAAATCTACATTTTCTAAGGGGGTGTTACGTTTGTCGGGCCTTGCAGTAAAGGTCTGATTCAGGTGTTCCATACAGTCATGCGTGTCAGTATTCTTGCCTAACTCATCATCAACCAGGATCTCCTCACCTCCCACCCTTTGTGTCTCTAGAGACACATACGGAAGGTATGTAGCTGGATTTAAGGTGCTACATCGTTTGATGGTGATGTTTGAGGGTGCCATCAGGGCTAGTTCCCACTTTGTGAATCTAGCTGAAGAAACATGTCTGGTTTGAGCTGAATTTAACAGAGCTGATACAGCATGGGGTGTATAGATAGTTGAATTATGTCCTAATACTATATCCTTGCTCTTACTTACCAGAAGAGCCGTTGCTGCTACACTTCTGAGACATGTTGGGAGTGATCTTGCCACATTGTCTAATTGTGCACTGGAGTATGCTACCGGTCTACTAGCGTCACCATGTTTCTGTGCGAGGACGCCTGCTGCACAACCATCAGCTTCTGTACAAAATAGCTCAAAAGGCTTTTCATAATCAGGTATTCCCAATGCAGGTGCTCTAGTCAGACTGTCTTTAAGATTAAAGAACGCTTGCTCTGACTCTTCTGTGTGTACAACACATTCTGGTTTTGAGGAAGAGACTAGCTCCTGCAATGGTAATGCCAGAATAGAAAAACCTGGGATCCAGGATCTACAGTATCCACACATCCCCAAGAAAGTACGAATCTGCTTCTGGCTCTGTGGCAGAGTCATGTGTTGTATGGCCTCAATCCTGTCGGTTGTCAGGTGTCTTAGCCCCTTAGTGAGGCAGTGTCCTAAGTATTTGACCTTAGTCTGACATGGCTGTAATTTATCCTTTGCCACCTTGTGCCCTGTTTGTGAAAGATGAAGCAACAACAATTTAGTATCATCTAAACATGACATAAAAGAATCAGAGCACAACAACAAATCGTCCACATATTGAATTAGAACAGACCCATTGTGGGGTTGAAAAGATTGCAAACAGTCATGTAAGGGTTGGGAGAAAAAACTGGGGCTGTCAATGAACCCCTGGGGTAGTCTGGTCCATGTGTATTGCACTCCCCTGTAGGAGAATGCAAAAAGGTATTGGCAGTCAGGGTGAAGAGGGACTGAGAAGAAAGCAGAGCATAGATCAATGACAGTAAAATGACTGGCAGACGGTGGAATCTGCATGAGGATGACAGATGGATTCGGCACTACGGGGAATTGGCTCTCAACAACTTTATTAATTCCCCTTAAGTCCTGGACTAATCTATAGCCCCTCCCCCCATTCTTCTTCACAGGGAAAATGGGACTATTTGCAGTACTGGCTGTACAAATTAAAATCCCTTGTTGTAACAGCCTCTCAATAACAGGATATACCCCTAGTTCCACCTCCGGTTTTAATGGATACTGTGGGATTTTTGGAGCTATCCTACCACTTTTTAAATTGACCATGACAGGGGCTACGTTTGCCATCAGTCCAGTGTCCTGTCTATCTCTGGTCCATAGTGAACCTGGTATTTCCAGCAACATCCCCTTTACTTGAGATGGACTTTGTTCTATAACAGGAGAGTGTAACATTAACCTTTGAGGGGTGTCCAATATATCCTGTACCTCATGTGCGACCTTCTCCGGTATATCTAAGAACACACCATCAGAAGTACAGTATATGACACATCCCATTTTACATAACAAGTCTCTCCCTAGCAAGTTAGTAGGAGCCGACGCAGCCAAGAGAAACGAATGCTTGGTATGCAGGGGCCCGATAGTAACCTCAGCTGGTTTAGTTAGTGGATAATGCAACACTTTTCCCGTTACCCCGATGGCTGGAATTGTTTTACTGGTCACCTGTAGATTGAAAGGAGAGGTTATCACAGATCGGGCCACCCCTGTATCTACAAGAAAAGTTTCTTTCCTACCAGCTATGTCAACTATCGTTGTTGGTTCTTCACTCTGACTCTCAGTTAACCTCACTGGCTGTAGACTACAGGTATGACCTGACCCCTAGCGCTGACTATTGATTTCCCGCGCAGCATTTGCTGCTGTAATAAGCGCGGGTAGATGTGAGTCTTCTAGTCTATGTGAATCCCTCCTTGGAGGATATCTATGTGACCCACCCCTCTGTGTATTGGGTCTTTCCTTTTTACAATCTCTCATGTAATGTCCTTCCTCTTTACAGTTGAAACACCTGATCACTTTAGGTTTCTTGTTATATAGGTTGTATGCTGGTGGTCATGTATGCATCCCTTCTAGAGCCTGTATACTCACCGTCATTAACCTATCACTTTTCTCTTCCTTCTTCCTTTTTGTCATGCTCCACAGCAGACTCCCTGAGAGAATCTACTGTGATGCCTCTCCAATTAGGTATTGTGGTTTGTACTCTGGTTTTTAAATTTTCTCTAAGGCCATCCATTAATACTCCTACAGCTACTTCCCTATGATGTGGGTCCTCCCCTATGTTGGATATCCCAGTAAACCGTGTTATCGCTGCTATAGCTCTAATGAAGTAATCTGCTGCTGTTTCACTATCCTTTTGTTTAATGGTGAAAATCTTACTCCAATTTACTACTACTGGAAAATAGATGGCTAAGTGTTTGACAATTTGTTCTATATTCTTTTGGTTAATCTCATCAGTCAAGGTGTCATCTTCCTCCAACAAACAATCTTCAATAAATTTTTGTATATTAGTATTGGGAGGAAGACACGCCCTCAACACTACACGCCAATCCTTATTGGTTGGTTCGTGGGCATTTCCTAAGTCTTTAACAAATTTCTGACATTTAGCTAACTCCTTTCTAGGATCTGGGATTTCAGTCATAATGGAACGTAATTCTGATCTAGTCCAGGGACAATGCATTGTAACATTTCTTAAAGGAACTACACCATCCTTATCCGGTTTCCCATTGGGAACTGATATTGTGCGGACTGGGTACGCACCCTCTGGTTCACTGACTTCAGGGGACACTACAGGATTTGCTGGTTCAAGATTTAGAACGCTTTCACTCCTAGTGATCACACTACTCTCACCTATCTCAGCCATTTTATCATACTTGCGCTGAGCCTCTAGTACACTAACAGCATGGGTAATGGCCGAAATCACAGTGGGTTCATCTTCATCTTCTGATACACTTGTTTTAAACTGGCTTAAAACAGGATACAACTTAGCAATTTTTCTTTTTTCAGTTTTAATACCGGCTGTACTTACCCCTCCCGCCACATAAGGTGGCGGGGGCGCGCTTGCGCTGAGTTTGCCACGCTTCTCAACGGCTACTTCCGCCGTGCGCGTGCTTTTCACCACGCCTACTTCCGCTGTGCATTTGCTGCTCTGCCACGTGTTACCTTCCATTTGCCACAATTTTAAACAATCATTATTTCTATTTCTCTTTTTCGTCGACTTAATCAACCATACTTTATCTTTTACAGTATTTAGTACCTCTGCATTAAAACTTCCTATTGTTGGGAAAGGCCTATCACAATCTTTGGTCATCTTGACCCACGTGTCGCAATACGCAGTTGCGTATGCACCATATTTTTTACACATGAGAAACCTCGCTGAACCAATAGGACCTTCCTTAGGCAGTACACTGACCATCTCTAGCGTATGCTTAGCACCCATGTTGAACAACACCACTCTACACGGAACACAGACACACCGCAATGCTCTGTTCCTTCCGGCCAACAATTTCAAACCTGTTGCTACAATCACCGCTAGAGATCTCTAATGCTCGGTGAACGTATTTCCTTTAGCCGCGTTCACTCGCTTTCTCTTGTTCCGAACAAGAATCCCTAACACAGAAATAGTTCCTCGATAGCCCGGCTATCTCAAATTCCTGTTGAGTTTATTATAACTGGGAGAACAAAGTCGATACAATCAACCAGCCTTTCCAATATAATTCCTCCTAGCTGCTTCACCAATTCGCACTAACGGTGCGGTTAGATCGCACTGCCTAGCAATACTAATTATTAGCAAACCTTGCGATCTATTGGTAGCGCTTTTGCAAAAACCCGGTTTTCACATTCGGTATACCTGCCCTGTATACCGTCCTTCAGTTGGGCACTCCGCCTCGTCAGACAGCAACTGAGCACAATGAATAATAAACAGTGTATCTACGTTACAAAATCACACACTATACACCTTTTCTGCGCAGAAAATCAAAAGTTCCCAACAACAGTAATAATGTCTCAGAGGCTTTCACAAGTAATTATACTATGCACATATAATAACTATCAAGACGATTGTTTAACCACGTGGCAAATCTACCGGAAGTTCGTGTACGCACAGCAGGAAATACACTTACGCTAAGCAATGCAATACAGTTAAAACGCACAATGACAGTAAAAAGAAACAGTTTTCTCTTTTGTCCCTAGGTTCTAGTTAGCGTGCCCTAGATAATGCAAAACGGACATTCGGTTTCACAACACAGAGCAAAATTCAGGTTTTGAACACATTGCGTTCTTACCCGTATATGACGCGTCTCCACCCTTTGTTGCAGAACCGAAATCCGTTGGTCTTGCGTATCATCGGCAATGAAACCTCCAAAGCTCATGAGCCCCCAAATTGTTATGTGCGTATTGTCGCTAACCAATAACGATTGTCGAACCTCGATTTGTGTTTCCAAAGCACAAAGATTTATTCGCAAATAGTAGAATAATATGCTCAAGCGAAGTGATAATAAATACAGCCGTTACTTATCGCAGGCGCTCTGGATCCAGTGTGCAGTCATTCAATCCTGAAGTCTGGGGACAAGATGTCTGAACACTAGATGTGAAGCTGCTGCTTATATACACACAAAAATACAGTAACACAATAAAGATGGTATAGCTTGCATCTATTGGTCCAGGTCTAAGGAAGGTCCAAGGGGTTGTCAATCATTGGCTAGTTCATCCTAAGGAATCCAAAGGAGGGGGTCACCACTCCAGGGGGTATGCTCGGCTCTTCCCGCCAAGATTCCTTAGTCTTAAGTAGTTCATAATTCCCTATCATTCATAACTTATGTATGCACTCTGCGATTCCCTCGCAGAGTGAACCAAACAGTAGGATATGTAAAGAGGTTTATTATGATACCATTCATGATATGATTCCTTCAACCTGTTCCGTGTATTTCACTAATATGCATGTAACTCTAATATAACATATAAATACTACTATATTTCGACATAACTGACTATGTGTTGCAACTACCATTAATGTGTATTATTTTATTAGTATGCGTGTTTGTGCGAATGTATGGTAAAAGACCAATTACTGTTGCTGCCACGTGTAGTGGATGCGTATGCCCTTTCACGCCGTAGTGTGCCCTTGTACGCCGTAGCGTGCCCTTGTACGCCGTAGCGTACCGTACACATCTTTTCAGACAAAGAGGACCAAGTTTGCTCAACTTTAATTGAAATGACTCTATCCAATTTGCTGACTTCGACAGGGGTTTGAATTAACATTTCTATCAAAGCTTTAATTTCGCGCCAGAAGGGAATCAGTTTCGGGCAGTCCCACCATATATGTAAGAAAGAGCCAGCGCCAGAGCATAGATGTCAACATCTGTCAGAGGAATCAGTCAGTATCTTTTGTAGTCGAGTAGGAACATAGTACCATAGATAAAGGCGTTTGTAAACATTTTCCTTTATTCGGACGCAGATTGAGCTGGAGGCAGCATTATCCCAAATTTCCGCCCACTCCTCATCATCAAGAGGAGAGCCCAGGTCATGTTCCCATGATATCTCATGAGGGTCTCGAGGAGGAGTAGAGGGAGCAATTAGTTCAGAGTAGATATTAGAAATAAGACCTGACGTCGATGCCTGGCGCCGACTATTGCTGCATTTTTTATATTTTGTATACATGAAAACTGAATGCTATCAGCTTAGAATTATTGTTTTTATTTGTATTTGAAAAAAGCAAAAAACTGTGTTATATATTCAATGGCAAATACAGCACAGCTTTGTTTGAAGCAGACATAAATTATTTGTGTAAATCAAACTTTTGAGCCAACATAACAAATATTTCTAGTCAAACTGGTAGAGTCATGGCATATCTAGCCTTGGAATCCTTTGGTCCTGTACACTGTCATCATCATCATCACCATTTATTTATATAGTGCCACTGATTCCGCAGTGCTGTACAGAGAACTCATTCACATCAGTCCCTGCCCCATTGGAGCTTACAGTCTAAATTCCCTAACATACACAGAGAAAGAGAATAGGGTCAATTTTTTTTTTTTTTTTTTATAGCAGCCAATTAACCTACTAGTATGTTTTTGGAGTGTGGGAGGAAACCGGAGCACCCAGAGAAAACCCACGCAAACATGGGGAGAACATACAAACTCCACACAGAAAAGGCCATGGTTGGGAACTGAACTCATGACCCCAGTGATGTGAGGCAGAAGTGCTAACCACTGAGCTGCCATGCTGCCCATTGTACTGTCATTTTTGATGACTGCTGCTATACTAATGAAAACACATCTGGTAGTGGGAACCACCATGAGAAGAGCGGAAGCTATACACTGTATGATGTATTAGTATAATTAATTAAGGAATGTCCACAGAAATACAGATATATCTTTTTTTATTTTAGGACACTTCAAAAGCTCAGACAAGTGCTACGGAATTTGCTAGCACTACATAAATAAATGTTGATGATGATGACAGAAAGTGTCTATGCTGTCTTTATCTTTTTGCCAAAATATTTGATTTTCTGAGTCCTCATGAGGTCCCAGGAATGGGGAGTCATCTTATACTTTAAATAGAATGGCCTTTTCTACTATCCAGGCCCATATCATACAAATATTCACATTTATTTGTGCACAAATTCTTATGCAATAAAAATATTTAAACACACAAAAGTGACACATTTAATAAAGACACTCCTCATATGCCCCCACTTTCATGATTAATTTAAGACATAAATGATGCTGAAGTGCAGCAATTGATAAATACATTTAAATGGGCAAATAAATCACCTATATTGAGGTTTTCTGCCCTTATCAGATCACATACAGAGATTGATAGAGGCTTCACAGATGTCTATAAGTAATATTATGTTACACATCTGTGTTCATTTTTGCCTGGTTTCCCCCCTTCTCATTCATATACTGCAGATTGAGCCCTCTATTGCTGGCATCATTTTTATAACTTCAATTCTGAACTCTTCTAAACTCCCTAGTTTAAATATTGACCTTGGAGATCCTGTTATCATTTTTTTCCAAAGCTATTTGACTATACAAAATGAAGAAATTTAGGTTAACTACACTATCCTCCCCCAAAACCTCAATTTGGAATAACTGTAACCTCCCATCAGGTTGCCTTCTTTTGAGTAGTCATCACTGAAAGAAAATTAATGGTGAACTTAAACTGATTTACAATTTCATTAATGGAACGAGTTAGAGCGCTATGGACTCCCATTCAGAGAAACATGTTCTACCCTGATCCAATATTGTTGAATTTTCATAAATATGCTCTTATTTAAAGTCCTAAACTAGACTACAACTGTTAGGGAACATTATTCCAGTGAAAGTGGTATGGTATTATAATGCCAATAGTATGATTTCTCTACTTTATCATTTACTCTGGACATCCACTGATGAACCCATGTTGGGACAAGAGCTTAAATGGGTAAGAGACCTGGGGATATATGGAGCAGAATTAGGGATAGTGTCTCTAGGGTTTACATCTCCACCCTGATTAAAGAAAATTCATACAAATTATATACAAGATTGTACCTTGATCCCAAAGAGACTGCATAGGACATTTGCAGCTACTCCCTTGTGCTGGACCAGGTGTGGGCAATGAGGCAATTTTATCCATATTTGGTGACAGTCCCAGGATTTTAATATTCTGGAGAAAATTTCATACACTGATTGAACAGCTGCTAGAAACTGCATTTCGATTTTCCCCCTGGTCTGCTCATTTCTACCTCCCTTTTCCTGTTTTAGGTTCTCAGTGCAGTAAACAAATTTGATCTCATATGAGAGCCTTAGTTTACATTTTCCTCCCCACTCCTGTCATTCCATAATTGCCAAATATCATGTTCCATATTGGTGCGTCAGAATGTAATTAACAACCTCATCTGGTTTGAATATAATAGCCTGATGGGCATTTTGCCTCTTGCTAACTATTAGTTTCTTGCTTTGATTTATGCCCTTCCCATTTCCCTTTTCTATCCCTATCTTTTTCCTCACAACCTCCTCTTACTGGTTCAAGTCTAGAATTTGCTAAAATGATATACCAGTAATATTCTTGCTTTAGCTTTTGTCTTAATGATGTTTTCTTATTTATTATGGTTGTACAAATTTTCTTTTCAGAATAAAACATTTTTAAATAATGCTGCTGAAGTGAGCAGCATTTTAGGAGAAGAAAAATATGTGACAGTTTTACTCTTTCCACCAAGAGCATTCCCTAAAGATAAAAATAAATAAATAAGAGTGCAAGTAGATACTTACAACATTAACTATATATAAATATACAAGTCAATGCATATCTTCACTTAAATGTTTTATTACAACAATTAGGTGACTATGGATAAATTTCATACACCTTGCGGAAAATTGTCAATATTTTTTCTTCAAACCACAGCAGTAAATGCCTCATTAGCTTTGGCCTTTAATAAGTACTTTGTAGTTGACAAAAGATTGGTGATATGATCAAGGATATCCACATATAGTACTTTACAGATACTGTTTTTCCCTAAGACTTAAAGGCATCACCAAATAATATCATTTTGGTGTCTTTAAAACATTAAATTATTGAATTACCTTCTCATTCTCCCCTAAGCACACTAGAATTGCCATCTTTTATTTTACATATCTAGAATTGCATAAATAAACCTTATTATTTGTATTTTAGAGAGATACTGCCATTATAAATAGAGGAGGTAGATTAAAATAGGCACATTCAATTTAAAAAGTAAACATATTTGTAAAAACATTTGCAAAAACACAATTTCCACCTACAGTTGTATTATTTTTATTATTATATTGCTGTTATTTTGTTCAATGAATGCCCCATTGATATAGCAGCAACAGAATGACGCACTGTCCTGTCAATGGGGCATGTCAGATTAATATTTAGTCTAGTGTTTGGTCGGTAGTAGAATAACCAATCAGCATACTGTAATGTGGCATAAATTATGGTTAGTCTATTTATTTATTTTCACACAGAACTGCTTATATGTGTTTGGCTTTAAACTGCCAAGTATTATATAAGATGGAAGCCGTTTTTAAAGAGTTTGTGTATATGTTTGATGGGATTTGATGAGCAGTGCTGTCTGTCGATATTATAATACAATATGATTGCAAGACATAATCATAAATTATTGCAAGACTGCTTCAAGCACTGCAGGAGCCAAAAGCAGGATTCTCTATTTAATTATTTGTCACAGTACCCCAAGTAGTGTAGTAAAGTCTATTAGATCTGCAAACCAAGGTGCTTATTCAATTAGGTCCGGAGATCGTGGTTGCGCTCCAGGACAGCCCACAAAGTTACTATGCCTTACTGTAATAATGCAGATTTTGATTCGGCCCCATTGGGTTGCGAAGGGAAACTCGTGTTGCTGTACAGTGTTAACTTATGCAATGCGCAGCTGCTGCATAACTGCGATCTCCGGACCTAATTGAATAGCCCCCCAAATCTGCACTCTCAAAAGTCACAGTGTGGTGCCTGGGAGGTAAGTAAAGGAGGAGAAAGTAGAAACACAACCATGCACCTACATGTTGCTTGCCCTGTGTGTATATCCTGTTGGCACGTTAAAAAAAAATATGGCTATGTAACTCATCAGTGACATTGTACTGTGTTATATAGGTAACACACAAAGAGGAGATCTCCATTGCTCCACTGCTAATTGTCATTGCTGAAATACAAATAATAGGGCTGGTAGTCTTGGTGTGAATCTGCAGTCGCATTGTACGGTGTTATATAGGTAACACACAAAGAGGAGAGCTCCATTGCTAATTGTCATTGCTGAAATACAAATAATAGGGCAGTCAGTCTTGGTGTAAATCTGCAGTCACATTGTACTGTGTTATATAGGTAACACACAAAGAGTAGAGCTCCATTGCAAATTGTCATTGCTGAAATAGAAATACTACGGCTCTCAGGCTTGGTCTTCTGAATTTGTAGTCAAATGGATTCACAGCAGTACACAGAAGAGCACGAGCACCAAGCAGCTGCTGGCACCAGTCATGATGATAGCAATCCCACTACATCATGTGGTAAAGCCTATGGTAAAGTGCATGTGCTTGTAAGTCAGGGAAATAAAAATGTAAAAAAACAACTTTCACCTTGATCAAGAAAAAAAGACCTGTAATCCAGGCAAAGTTATCTCCAGAAAAAAATAAAATTGCCAACATGCCATTTTACACATGCAGTGGCAAGGAAAGAATGAGGTCTTTGCCTTTCTCTATGAGTGCTAGTTCTGCAACTGTCACTGAGGCATATTCTTGTAAGGTCAGTTATGACCAAGCAAGACTACAAAAGTGGTGTCCAAATACTTTTATGTGTAAAAGATGAGCTGGAAGAAAACAGTAAAGCATTAGAGGAAAATTAATGTTCAAATTCAGAAATTACACAAATCCCTGAGGAGAGTCTATTTACGAGTGCTATATGTAATCCTGACCATTCTGATAGTGTACCCATAAAGAAGGCCCCTTTCAGCATTTCTGCAGATGTGTGTATGAACAGTCCAAGTGTAGCTGGTGATATACAAATTGAGGATCCCACTTTGGAATTGCAACAGTATGAGGGGATATTTGTGTAGCGATGAGGGCACTAATAATAATTGTGTAAGTCTTGCACCGGTGGAAGCAGTTCTTGCACGTGATAAGAAGAAGGCCATTGTCATGCCTGGACTTAAGACCAAAAAATTCACCTCTTATGTGTGGAATTATTTTTACCCAAATCCTGACAACAGTTGTCTAGCCATTTGTAGCTTATGTAAAGCAACAGTTAGTCGAGGTAGGGACCTTAACCATTTAGGAACCTCATACATGTTACGCTATTTGAAGCAAGTTCATGGCAAACTGGTGGGAAAATTGTAAAATTATGCCAAAAAATTAGCAACAAGCAGACCATCATCAGCTAGTTCCCTTCTGTCAGCTAGATCCCGATACCTGCAATCTACATCCACAACACCGTCCTCATCAACATCCTCAGTATTGTTCAGAGTTAGTCCTGCATCCAAGTTGCTAAGGCTAGATGACTCCTCCACTATCTTGGATTCCTTAGAAGAATTATTGAGCGTTAGTCCCACTGCTGCTGCTGCTGGGGGTGAGTCTTCATCCCGGAAGCAGACCAAGAAGAAGACTACTAGTAGTTTACAACAATTGTCTGTTAAACAATCCTTTGCAAGAGGAAGCAAGTATGAAAGCTGTCACTCAGTCGCAAAGCAGATCACAGACGCCATGACAACTATGCTAGCATTAGATCCAATATCCACTATTAATGCAGCTGGTTTTAGACAGTTACTTGAGGTCTTGATTCCCTGTTACGAAATTCCATCACGACACCATGTCACTAGAAAAGCTATTCCTCACCTCCACCAGAAGGTTCATAAAAATGTAATTATTGGGCTACAAAATGCCATTCTACCCATTGTACACTTAACCACAGATATATGAACAAGCGGAACTGGGCAAACTATAGATTATATGACTGTGACAGCCCACTGGGTTGGTGATTCGACTTCACCAGCAGGAACAGCAGCAGTATGTACCCAAGTACGTCACATTTGTCAGAGGCAGGCTACTCTGTGTATCACCGGCTTCACTAAAACGCATACAGCTGACGATCTGTTACAATAAGGGATGTCATTGCAACATGGCAACATGTAACTCCATCTGATCCTACTATTAACTATCAACATCCAAAGAAAGGATGGAGGATTATTTTTATTTTTTTTGAACGGTATAAAGACAACAGTTGTATTAACAAAGAACAATGTTGCTTGCAGAAGTAATGTAAACATGGATGTCTAAATAGACGTGTATATGTATTAACTTCCAATTTGCTGCTGTTCCATCAGTATTGCACAAAGTGTTTGTAATCTGAACTTTTCATCAAGGGTACCTAAGTATATTATAATTTTTTGTGAATTGGGGCTGATTCGAAGCTCAGTGATGGACTTGCCTATTGCTGTGAATTACAATTTCTCTTTGTAGTGCATTTTCTGGCACCATGGATTGGTCTGGGTCTGACAAAAGCACGCATTCTCATCGCCATGTATTAGTTGTAGAATTACCACAGTTATCCAAGGAACGGGTGGAGCGATCAAATGAACCATAACTGATTTCATGATCCTAAGACAATTCCATCTTGCACCACTTTACTTTTCTGACACTGCTGTGTGGCAATGTTTCCTTGATGTGCTAGGAACTGCCGTGTGTTTGAGTCATTGCTCTTATCATCCAGCCAGGTCACTACAGTCTTTGCTTAAAAGTGTATGAAAATAATATTGTGACCTGTGAGGTGGTCAAAATTGACTGCAATTGACTTGAAATTAGTGTTATTGAGGTTAATAAGAATGTAGGGAGAAAGAAAAGCAAAAATATGTGATTTTAGCAAAAAAAAAATAGGCATTTTAGAAAAAATTGGGATCCAAAGCCAAAACCAAAACACGCAATGGTGTTTTTGCCAAAACCAAAACACGAAGTTAATCCAGATCCAAAACCAAAACCAGAACACAGGGGTCAGTGAACATCTCTAGTTCATATAATTGCTGCACAATTAGATGTGGATGTGTCTGCAGATACATTTTAGGTGGTGTATCTCTTGCAGGTGCTGGAGGGCTGATGTAACAATTTGCGATGATGCTGCAGTGTATCAAAAGAACTATCTAGCTGCTTCTGATTGACTGTCCCCTGTAACTGTTAGTGCTTAGATCATTATTATAAGTCACCACTGTGTGTTTGCATTACTTGATATTTCCATTTGGACAAATGCAGAAAAAATATTTCCATTTGATTTTTAAAGCAGAAAACAAGAGATCTTTTTATTTAATTTAATTTGTATTTTGTATTTCTGTTTGTACTTGCTTACTTTTTATATGGAACATGCACATTTTGCATTTATGAATAACACTGTCAAGACATTATTCTCTCTTCTGTTCCATGATATTACTATTATATTGTGTACAAATAGAGTAATGCGATTTTCATACATAAAAGTAAAACTGGCGTGCCACTTGCCTACACTATTTCTATGCTTTCTCTACATCATCTCTACACCATTGTGGAGCGCAAATATACTCATTTATCACGCTTGACAAATATCTGACTCAAATGCTTCCGTTTTTCAACATATGTCGATAAAAATGTTAATATATATATATATATATATATATATATATATATATATATATATTCACACACACAGATATATATAAATATTAGAGATGGTCACTGACACCCGTGTTTTGGTTTTGTATTCGGTTTTGTATCTGGATTACCTTCGTGTTTTGGTTTTGTTTGGTTTTGTTTTGATATTTTAGAAAAAAAATACAATTTTTCTGGTCTAAAATAACCTAATTTAGTGCTCCACCAGTTTCTTAGATAAGTGAGGTAATTCTAAAGCTAATAAATTATGAAAAAAACAGTTTAATCCCTGGTAGGCTGTCCTTAATTCGAACACTTGTCTGCAAATTATGCAGACAAACCTGGTTGTCTACCTCCTCCATCTTTGATTATTAGCAATGTAGCCATCGTCTTTGGGTGTATATTACACCCTACACTTGTAGTTGAATATTAAAAAAAGCAGCCTGCACAGACTGTGGAACTAGAAAGTAAAATTAAATGGACCACGGTAGTTTGGTGGCTATCTATGCCCCTCCCCCGCCCTCCACTTGTAGTAAAATAGATAAAAAAGCAGCCTGCTTAGACTGTAGAACTAGAAATTCGAATATACAAAGAAATGGACAAAGGCAGTTTGGTATCTGTCTGTATCAGATCCCCTTTCCACTAGGAGTAAAATAGAAAACTATTCAGCCGTTATATAATCTAGAATATAAATAGAAATTGAGAAAGGCAATTTGGTATCTGTCTGCATCATAATCATCAACATCCTCATTAGCGCCCTCCTCACCTTCACAAATCTCCCCCTCATCCTCTTCTATTTCCAAAGTGGCATCCTCAATTTGTGTATCAGCGGCTACACTCGGGCTGTTCAGGTACACATCAGCAGAACTGCTGAAAGTGCCCTTCTTTATGGATACACTAACAGAATGCTCACAATTAGACATACCACTGTTGGATGGACTCTCCACAGGGATTGGTGTCATTTGTGAATCAGAGCACACATTATCCTCTAATGCCTTACTCTTATCTTGCAGCTCGGCTTTGACGCGTAACAGTAAATGTGCACCAATTGTAGGCTCGGTAACTTTTTGGGATCTGCCACTAATAGCCAAAGGTGAAGGCCTAATTCTCTCTTTGCCACTGCGTGTGTAGAATGGCATGTTGGCAATTTTTTTTTATCGGCACTTAACTTTTGCTCAGTAACACTTCTTTTTCGCTTCAACACAGTAAAAAAAAATTTTGTTTTTGTTTTTTTGGACTGATTTCGAAACACTGTGTAGTTTGACATCACCTTGCCCAGATGACGTACTGGGAACACTAACATCAGGACTGGTGACAGAACCTGGTTGCTCATTCTGATCATATGTGGACTGCTTTGAATCCATTCTGAGCCCAAAGCACTTGTAGTGCTAAAAGATATTTGGTAAGATACTGCTGACCGATAGTAATTTTGACAGCCAGAAATATTTATGCACAATTATGGGAGATAACCCAAAAGCACTGGGGAGTGCTAAAAATTAGTTGGTAGATACTGCTGACAGGTAGTAATTTTGACAGACAGAAATATTTATGCACAATTATGGGGGACACCCCAAAAGCACTGGGGAGTGCCAAATATTGAAAAGAAAAAAAAGCTCTATCCTCCTCTCTTCTCTAGCGATTTATGTTACAACAATTGGAATCAGAATATTGGATTCTCTGTCCCTACTCTAATCAGCCTGTGACTACACCCTGCTCTCTCCCTCTGTCAAATAGCGATGGATTGCTGTGGAGGCGTGTATTTATAATCTTGAAGTATCGCGAGAACTGAGCCCCGAGATCCGACGACGTCACAATGACGTCCGGCCTCGATTTGGATTCGGTGGTGGCGGGAGAGTACCGGATACCCAAAGTTCGGGTTGGTTTGGTTCTCGGGGAACAGGACCCGCCCATCTCTAATAAATATATATATATATATATATATATATATGTTCACACACACACATATATATATATATATATATATATATATATATATATATATATTTATATATATACACACACACACTCACACACACACAAATGGTGCAAAATTCTAAAGATACATGCATTTTTTAAAATATGTTTTTGGGATAAAACAAACTTGTTATTGAAGAAAATAAAGCATGAGGGATTAACAGTAACTAGTAAAACTTAGGAAACAGCCCGCTGGCAAACTGCTCACACTCAGTGCTATTCATTTATTTATTTTTTAAACTTGTTTTGAAACGGTAGCAACAGGTTAAGAGATTGAACATATAAAATAAAGAAAACTATATACAGTACAACATACATTGAAAATGGGAGCTTGTTATTTTTTGCAATATAAGACTATACTATTGAGTTAGATTAATTATGGACCTCCTATTTCTGGTTTTACTTTTAATTTCACCAGCCTTAGACAATAGGCGTTCTGAAGGAACAGAAGTGGCCATAGTTGTCAAATATTGTCTACATATCTATATATATAATATCTATCAATGGTGAGGAAACATTGGATCCGTACCATAGCAGGTTTAAACATCGGAACCATCAAACCGATGGTTTCGATGTAACATCAAACGATTCCATCCTTACTAACAATGTATCTAAATGAGACATTGCTAGTTAGTTGGTGTAGGCGGTGCAATCGCCCGCTATATCACTAGTGCTTACCTGTAAAGACAGGCGATGCTGCCTTGTAGCAACCCCGCATCCCTCTGGCACCGCTCCTGACAGAATTGTGACATCACTGGAGAGGAGCCAAGAGATTCCAAAAAACAATGACAAAAACAAGAAAGTAGAAGCAATAAGCAGAGAAGATGAAAAAAAGAAAAGGTAATTATATTAATATAGAGAGAATGGAGGGAGAGGGGCTGAAGGGGGGGATAGAAGAGGAGACTACATAAAATAGGGAGAGGGGGCTGGAGAAAAAGGAGGGGCAGATGGGGCTACAGAAAATGTAGAGAGGAGGCTAGAAGAAATGGAGGGACCAAGGGGGCTACAGAAAATGTGGAGAGGGGGCTGGAGAAAATGGAGGGGCAGAGGGGGCTGCAGAAAATGTAGAGAAGTGGCTGGAGAAAATGCAGGGGCAGAGGGGGTTACAGAAACCATCAACAGGGAGTTACAGAACATGGGGGGGCTGGAGAAAACATGATGAGAGGAGGCTAGAGAAAATGCGGAGAGGTGGCTAGAGAAAATGGGGGTGGGGGGCTGGAGACAATGTGGGCAGAGGTGGCTGGAGAAAACAGGATGAGAGGGGCTAGAGAAAATGCGGGAGGTGGCATTAAGTTGGTTATTTATTAAAATATTTTGGGCAAGAGGGCATGCAAGAAAAAATCTGTTTAGCAGGGGGCATGTTTGAGAAAAGCTGGTGGGCAGTAGAGGCATTTAAGAGAACAGCTGCTGGGGAGGGGGAATGTACGAAAAAGTTGGTGGGCAGGGAGACTTGAGAAAAAAGCTGGCATGGGCACCAAGGGCAGGGGTGCATATGACAGAAAAGATAGTAGGCATGGGGACATGTGAGAAAAGCTGGTGGAACGGATGTGGCATGTGTGACAACAGCTGATGAGTACGGGTGGCAAGTGTTAGACTAGCTGGTGGGCAGAGGGCATGTGTGAGTAAACTGGTGGGCAACAGGGGACATGTCAATATGCGACAGGAGAGTGAAGTCAAGTTTTCTTTGCTTTGTTCTGAAATCTAACATTTGGAGCATCCCATCTAGAAATCCTGCATCTGCTTCTGGACATCAGTGCATCTGGACTGCATTCTTACTAGTCAGCTAGGAGAAGGTAAGAGTTACTATTTTTATTTTGTAAATGTCAAATGTTTAATGGGCTAGGATTTGGGAATTGGGGGGAAGGAGGTACAGTAGGCTGAAGATTAGAAAGCTCAGAGAATCCTTGCACCAGCCCTGGCAGTAGCGTAGTTATCTCATATTTCTATTAAGTCAGTTTAAGTGAGAAATGTAAACTGTTTACCATATCAATATAACTTATGTACATGTTAATTGGATTAAGACAAATGAAGATAAGCTAATGTTAACTGTTTGGCTAGATAATTTGATTATGACACAGTATGGCATTGATTGTGCACTGTGGACTCAACCATTATGTTGCCTAAGGTTATTTTTTTGCGCAATAAATATTTATTTTTCTTAAATACATGCTGGCCAGAACAATCTGCATGATGTGGCCAAATTATGCCAGAATAGATCTGTCAGCACAAGCCCATAGTTTAATGACAAACATGGTACAGCATTGACTTAAATGACTGTACCTTTATGGGAAGTGTATCTGCAAGCTAGAGACAAATGAGATCTTGTAATTTAGCAATAGATGGTAGAAAGAAAATATACAGCTATAAAATTAATTCACGCTATTATATCTGCCCCAATCTTGCTACCTGAGATAACTGCCACTATCTGTCTAATATAAAAACATATCAAATCATGAATCCCATCACCACACATGTATGATTATTGTTTGACCTGGAAAGGTAAGTATGTAACTATACAAATTACCATGAGACAAATGTTTGCAAATAATTATATATTTTAGGTGTTTTCAAGCAAATTTATTATGTACTGCCGTTCATTTTTTTCAGAATTGACAAATAAGAAGCTATAAATATATAATATCTTATATTTATGAAATATGTGCACGGTGAAATGGCAACCAATTACATTATTCTAATAAGGGTTATTATTTATAATTATATATGTATCAGTCCATTTAGTTATGGGTAGCAACACCTTTTTTTGTAATAAATATCCCTGATAATATGATTGTATTATGTATGTGAAAATAAGAGTTAAAAGAAAAGTTATGGTAAAGTATCATATACTTTTGAAGCTTAAAAACTCTGTTTTCTTTATTAATGAAAGACAAATTACTGTAGCACTAAATATGTATAGATGCTTACACTGCACCTAAATGGATAGGACTTTAAATGTATTCTTGTTATTAACCATTTAGGTGCAGTGTAAGCAGGACCATGCTTGCATCATCTATACATATTAAGTGGTACAGTAATGTGTCTTTCATTAATATAGAAAACAGAGTTTTTAAGCTTGAAAAGTATATAATAGTTAACCATAACTTTTAGTTATGCTGAAATTTGGAAATCTCACGGATATTCTGGGAGAGTAAGCACGTATACAGTATATGTTTAATTTGATTTGACTAGCATTACATTGCAGATTTAATAGAAGGAACAAGACATTGTCAGTAAATGTATTTTTAAATTATAAAAACAAGTATGTGTTTTGGTAATTGGTACGATGGATCATGTTAGTAATTTATTTTTAAGGGGAGGGGAACATAAGTCCCAATGATGTCCCTTGCCTCTTGTATGGTACACAGTACTTCGACCATCTGCTGTAAGAGTATAGTGTTTGTTATTGTAAGTAGTACTCACAAGTACTGCTAAGTACAGAAGTAACACCCAAAATGCATTATGTTACTGGTGTAACTAACTTAATTTAAATAATCATATATCCTATACTATAAATTCTGGCTAATTACTGAAATTTATTGCAGTAATGCTATAAAAATATTTAGCAATTTTCAATAATGGCTTTGTTTTCTCCTGCACTCTACACGTCCTTCAAGTTAGTATACTGACATTGCAAAGTGTAAATTTGTGATTTTACGCAAAATAATTGTAAAATGGTTATTTCTTAATTTTATTCACAACAGAAACCATTGAAATTAGGTACCTGTAATCTACACTTTGGCCAGTAGATGTCCCCTTTGCCTGTGGTTGAGTTCAATAGAATCACAAATGCTCAGAAAATGCTTTCAGAGAAATGAAAGTGTTTTTTGGAAATAACCCAGAAAGATTTTAGACATACTCCATCTTTGGTGCCTCCTTCCCATGGATATTTTTCAACTAGTCACACTTCATTGATTTAATGTCACACCAAAATTCATATGTTTTTTTTCAGGAAAACTCAAGTACTCAAGTACTAGAAAATCCATACAACATTTTCTTTAAAAATGATGTCTGATTGGATGTGAAGTATACATGTCTTTATGATATGTTTTTATCAGGTTAAATTTAAGTATTTATTTTTAACTGATTCAAAATAATTTATTCTGGTGAGCAAATGCATCCAGTCACATTATCATAAAGTGTACCTGTCATTATGGATAAACATTGTTTAGTGACAGTACATCAAAAGCAAAATGTATGTGTTGCACAAACCATCACTATAAAAAGATATAGGGGTATATTTACTAAACTGTGGATTTGAAAAAAGTGGAGATGTTGCCTTCAGCAACCAATCAGATTCTACAGTGATGGCCAAAAGTTTTGAGAATGACACAAGAATTGATTTTCAAAAAGTTTGCTGCTTCAGTGTTTTAACATTTTTGTCAGATGTTTTATTGCATACTGAAGTAAAATTACAAGCATTTCATAATGTCAAAGGCTTTCACTGACAATTATATTAAGTTTATGCAAATATTTGCAGTGTTGACCATTTTTTTGAAGACCTCTGCAATTCATCCTGGCATGCTGTCAATCAACTCATGGTCACATACTGACTGATGGACGACCATGCTTGGAGTTTGTCAGAAGTGTGGGTAATTGTTTGTCCACCCGCCTCTTGACCACAAGTTCTCAATGGGATTAAGGTCTAGGGAGTTTCCTGGCCATGGACCCAAAATGTCGATGTTTTTAACCTCAAGTCATTTAGTTATCACTTTTGCCTTATGGTAAGGCGCTCCATCATGCTGGAAAAGGAATTGTTCATCACCAAACTGTTCTTGGATGGTCGGAAGAAGGTGCTCTTAGAGGATGTTTTGGTACCATTTTTATTCATGGCTGTGTTCTTAGAAAAAATTTGGAGTGAGCACAATCCATTAGCTGAGAATCAACCCCATGCATGAATGGTATCAGGATGCTCTACTGTTGGCATGATACAAGACTGATGGTTGCATTTACGTTTCCTTCTCCAGACAAGTGTTTTTCCAGATGCCCCAAACAATCTGAAATGGGATTCATAAGAGAAAATTACTTTACCCCAGTCATCAGCAGTCCAATCCCTGTACCTTTTGCAGTATATCAGTCTGTCCCCGATGTTTTTCCTGGAGAGAAGTGGCTTCTTTGCTGGCCTTCTTGACACCAGGCCATCCTCCAAAAGTCTTTGCGTCTCACACCTGCACTCACACCTGCTTGCTGGCATTCCTGAGTAAGCTCTGCATTGGTGGTGCCCCAATCCCACAGATGAATCATCTTTAGGAGATGGCCCTAGCACTTGCTGGACATTCTTGGGCACCCTGAAGCCTTCTTCACAACTATTGAACCTCTCTCCTTGAAGTTTTAGATGATCCGATATATGGTTGATTTTTGTGCAATCTTACTAGCAGCAAAATCCTTGCCTGTGAAGCCCTTTTTATGCAAAGCAATGATGACTGCACGTGTTTCCTTACAGATAACCATGGTTAACAGAGGAAGCACAATGATTTCAAGCACCACCCTCCTTTTATATCTATCAGTCTGTTATTCTAACTCAATCAGCATGACAGAGTGATCTCCAGCCTTGTCCACGTCAACACTCTCACCTGTGTTAACGAGAGAATCACTCACCTGATGTCAGCTGTTCCTTTTGTGGCAGGGCTGAAATGCAGTGTAAATGTTGTTTTTGGGATTAAGTTCATTGTCATGACAAAGAGGGAATTTGAAATTCATGACATTTTGGAATATATGCAAATTACCATCATAAAAACTGAGGCAGCAGATTTTGTGAAAAATAATATTTGTGTCATTCTCAAAACTTTTGGCCATGACTGTAGCTGTCATTTTGTAGAATGTACTAAACAAATGACAACTAAAATCTGATTAGTTGCTATTGGTAACATCTCCACTTTTTCAAACCTCCAGTTTAGTAAATATACCCCATAACGTATGTATTCCTGAAAGTCTGTTTGCTCTATTCATATTTATCTGCCAAACCTAATTTGCCACTGACTTATTAAGAAATGTGGCTCATATCACTGCACAATTATGAAAAACTACAAGAAAATAATTAGAAAACTACTTTAAAAAGTATGTTCAACATTTCTATATATCATGCTTGCTACAGATTGTACAAATGCTTACTTGTATGTTATCTATTTAATTCCTTTTCTACAAAATATATTTAACACTTGACTAAATAATGTTTAATGTTATTGTGATATAAAATAGAGACTGGCAATGTCTTGTAATGAGAGCTCTGATTCCAAAAGAAAAGAGTTTCCAGTTTACAGACTTGTTTCACTCATTATTTTTATCATGGGAATGGGTAAGTAAAGTGTTAAGTACAGATTTAGCAGTTCTATATTAGGAAACCTGATGAGTTTTATATATGGAAGTTTTATTATTGGAGAATTAATTTTCTGAACAACAGTAAACAAGCAATTTATGGTTCATTTATCAATCAGAAATTTACAGGCCTAGCACTGTTGTAGCTATGGAAGTGTAGTTATTTGTTCACCAAGTGCATTCGATGGTACATACCCACTTCCTGATCATTGGATCAGTGCCAAGGAAATCAACCTGCAAGTTTTTTGGATCCAACTCAAAAAAGTGCATGATGGAAAAGTAGATAAAACATTTTACATTGATGCTGTAAAATTTTGAATGCGTCTGTACAAATCTCAGTAGTAAGATAACCATATGTCCTGTGCTCATGTTTGACATCTTCGTACTTTTTTTTAATACTTTTCTAAAACTGTACTAGCAATGGTTACTGAAATGTTATTATGATATTTATTTTTTCTTACAGTGACATTGAGAGAGAATCATTAAGTAAAGGATTCACATTCTATACAATCTTAAAGTTACTAGGTTGGTGTTGGTATAGTATAGATTTTTTTTCTATATTACAAAATTTACTTCATTTTTACTGATTGTAAAAAAGAACTAGACACATGGGCGGTTTGTGTGAGAGTGTTTTTTTTTTATCCTCTAGGTTCAAAGAAAATGTGGGTGATCTCTGGTGTACAAAACCTTGCATTGTTTGTATGAGTAAATCAGAGCTTTCCATCAATGTTTAGAAACTAAATGGCTGTTAAATCATTATTACTAGCCCATCCAATTAGTCATCATACTATAGACCTTTACACCATGCTTCAGGAGAGGAAACAGTTATTATCATATTTCTACTGAAGGAGGAAACATCTGCGTGTCTATCTCTGCATTAATTCCCATAAGAGCTTATTATTGTAAAACTGAGGGTGGTGTCGCTATTCCAGGAACCACTTACTTGTGTTTGCCTCCTAGGAAATGGGTTGTCAGCTTTCCCCTCTAAATCCTCTGCTGAAACAGTTGTGTTCTGTGTTTGTCATGCTTTCCAGATATTTTCAACCCATTTTACACAAATCCCATAGCCCTGATTGTATATAATTTTCAATCAGCGAGAGGATGAAGACAAAAGAAAAAGAAAAATACATAGATTAGCAAAGAAATATGTTACTATTGCTAGATACAGTACATTATTCTACAGAAATCTATACTTCAATTAAAATACTTGTTATTCTTTTTATACTTTTATTTTGTTTGTTGCTTACTTTTCAGACCCTGCTAGCTTAATCTATAACCTTCTATAGTAATTATCTTCATATAAAGTTTCATCTGCATAATCTTGTTCACATGTGTTCTAGAGGTCTTGCACAAAGCTTTGGCAACAGTAGGTATTTTTGCTGAGCAAGGTATACAATATGTAAATAATATCTTCATTAGAAACATGCAGTATAAGTAGGTATATCAGCAAATATTTTCTTTGTCCTGTAAAAATTCTAAATCAGTTTATTTAAATTAGTTTGAAGATGCACAATAAATTCTAGGTAATGCTGGCTTATATTTTGAACTAAAGGGACATTATATCATTTTATTACAGCTACAGAAAAAAGTGAAATAATATGATATGTTACAGTCTGTTATGTTATAATGTAATAAACTAAGTAGGCATTAATATAAACTAGTGCATACTTACCAACTTTGAATAGTTGGTTTCCGGGAGCCTGCAATTGGAGGTGGGCGTGATGGTGGTGGGGCTCCAAAATGCGCGTCATTTTGGACCTGCCCCCATGACGTCATGATGCAAACGCGGGGCTAAACACCACGATTCACTGGGAATCGCGGCGTTTGGGAGCTAATTCTGCCCACTTCACTAGGAAGTAGGGCACTTCCTAGTGAAGTGGGCAGATCTGGGAGATTGCCACACTCTCCCGGGAGTCCGTCATCTTAGAGCAAACTGTGTGCAGCTCTGATCTCAACTGGATTATTTGATTGGAAAAAATAATAAATATGACACAATAAAATAAAAATGTCAACAAATTATATGTGAACAGACATTATAGTAGCGCAGATTAGGCTATTGTGTGAATAATTGCCATGGGTAACAGTAGTTTTTAAATGTGCACCAGTTTTTGTAAATGTCCCTATATATATATTTCTTTTTTAAAAGCAACATTTTAGTTTTTGGGCCATTCAACTGGGTACTGAACATAATGTTGCTTCAATGTGTCTCTGCATATTATCTTACTCTCCTTTTGTTTAACTGCTTAATGCTAAATATTTTACACCCAGATTTGAATGGTCTTTGCAGACTAGGTGATCTATCCCATAACATTTCCTAAGAGAATAATTATAACTAACTCAGGGCAATTATTATCACATAATTATTTCTCTAAATCATGTGACTGTATGCACGATCTACATCATTGTAGAATTGTATATAAAATTAGTGAGATATGAGACTTGAACCATACAGCACCTAGGGAATTTATAATGAGTAAATCATTTAATCAATTGATACTGAACAAAGTGAGGACACATAATTACATTTCGCTAAATGCTTCTAAACAGCAGTCAACTAGAATAATAGTATTTTTTCATCTGAATTCTCAGCTCCAGTCTTTCCCTTGTATTTTTGAATAGTAAAGAATCCTAAAATATGAAAATGCATGTTCAAACCTAGATATATTTATATAATATGTACTGTATATGTAAAAGTTTTCTCATCATGGCAGCAGTTGAGATTATTTGACCTGAATGTTGGTCAATGCCCTCTGCTATCAGTCATTTATTGTTACGCTCCCCAAATTCTGTCATGTATGTCAATGTTATTAGAAGGTCTTTTGTTTAAAAGCAATTTTCCTTTATTTTATTTAAGACACTCTCATACATTCAGACCCAGTTGTTTGGCCTCATAACCATACAACTAAATATATGTCTAATTGGGGTAGATGTGGGACATGACCAGTCATTTTGTGGTCAATCTGAATAACCAGTTCACATGGGACACAATTTATGCTGTCAACAGATAAATGCTTATGTATACATTAGGGTAGTGTGATTTGTATGCGTATGTGCAAGTGAGTAACTAAGGAGCTCATTTAGAATATTCTGCAATTTTGCAACCCCAAAAATAGTTGTAAACCTACTGCCGGTAAATTGCAGCCTTACAAAGTGAGGCTATATATACTCTCCATAGCCTTCTAAATAAAAACAACTTTATTGACACATAAAGAGCTAGAGCCATATTCATTCGATATATGGCAATTCATTTTGATGTATAAAAAATGAATAGAGGATGAAAATAAAATAATTATAAAATAAAGTTCAATTTAGAAATTAACTTAGTTCAAAGTCTAGATTAAGACCATTGGGCGCGAGGGTTTGTTGTTGAAAAATTCATTTGTATTCAACTTGTGACATGTGTTTTTATAAAGTCTCTTCCCCTACAAATCCCACAACTCTCACTCAACTCATGCATCTCACAAGTTGAATCCAAAAGTCCGTTCAGTAGATAAAACGCGTAGGGATGCTTGTTTCCACACTCTACACTTTATTCCCTGGCCGAGTTCCACCATCGGAGGACACAGTCTGCTGGAAGCACACAATTGGGAATCGCCTCATCTCACAGTGGATTGTATCAAGACTTTAGGGACAGTGTTTAGGGTAAGTTTTCCGCCCTGCCCTAAGCGGCTATTGACTCTTTTATGTCTCTTGTTGATACCCTTAACAATTCATGAAAAGGGCTATAAACAAACACATATAAATACTATATATGTGTTGGCTGTGAATTTCTTTTCACTTATATACTTACCATCTCTGTTTTCACATTGCGCTTCCCCTTTTTGTTGTATTTATATTATTTTCAAAGGAAGCAGCATATATTTTTCTCTCAGAAAGCGCTCACTATTTCTATATACGTCATTAAGATATGCTCTGAGCATCAGAGTAGTTAAAATATGTCAGTCTTCATCAACATCATCAACTTGATCTTCTCTTGTGAACTTATTTTGTAATGATAAAAAACAATGAATATACAGCTCGAGTTAAATAACTAGCACCAGTGCTATAGCCAAGAAACTGGGCTAGTTACAGCAAAAGCCAGGTAATAATAAGCATTGGACCCATTAAAATGTAGCAGTCAGCACTAGGCTAAGTCAGACTGAACTGATAACAGGGAGACCTGCAAGGTTGGCTTCCACTTTCATAATGTGAAACAAATTCCCGGTCAAGCAATGATTTTTACATAAATCCTTTTAATTAAAGAGCAGCACAAACAGGGTAAAAATATTGTTTCTGAAACAAATTCCAGCCTGATCAGCACAGGCCAAACCCCCTCTTCTGGGCAAACCAACTCAATTCAACCAGTGCTGCTAGCCTCGCCTGGCATAGCCTGGTCCTGGTTGCCACTTGCAGAGGAACTCCACTCTTATTGTCACCTGCTATAGCACTCCTAATGATTACTTATTTATGGGGGGATACACATCTATATAATAAAATTATATTTTTAAACAATAAAGATACATGCAAATGGTTTCATCAACACCATCATCATTATGATCATCACCACATATATTCCAGGCCTTCAGGTGCCACAAAAGATATGGCTCTAAAGATGCGGCCCAGTCCAATTAGCCCACTCTGCACTCAAAAAAGAACAATAGTGCCCTCCTCTAAATGACACATGGTTATTTGGCACAAAATAGAGGCCATCCAATCTTTGCTATGGGGCCCGGCGATGCTGTGTTCGCCCCTGCTTGTAAGAATGTATTCCTGTGTGTTTGTGCATGTCTATCCTCCACTAACCATGTGTGCATTACTGAGAATTTATATCAGTACTTTGAAATTAATAGGGTACACAAATTACAGTATACAATATATGTTATTGCTGTCTCTTTACATGTGAGAGAGCATGACCTGATGTGCTCTCTATATAAAGTGATACTCTGTTAGAGCGGAATGGATGTAGTCAAGAAATAATGTTATGTTATGTTTACAGGCTATATCATATGCTTATGTCTGCAGCAAAATCTAATTTCAGTCTTATATTCTATTTCATATTAACCCTCTACTATACTCTTATATCACCATATTCCTCAAGACAAAAGGTAACACACAATAACCCTGATATATATTGATTAGTGGGAGGAGCTGGGTGGATCGGGGGTGTTCTATGCTGAGTGTGGGCTAGGTACATAAATGCAACTGCTGAAGCACCCACATGCAAAATAAGATTTAATTTTTAAGGAATGAGTTTTAATAACAGTAAAGAGGCGCAGGATGTATTGTATTCAAATAAATGTCAAGATATTTTTAGTCAATAGAAAACATGATTTCTTACTATATTACTTTGTAGAACATTACACGGCTCTAAGGTACAGAAAGGGTTAATCTGTGTAGAAATACTGTTTGGTAAACATAGTGCCCTGAGGACATTTGTCCTTATCACAAAACCTCTATAAAATGTGGCATCTTTCAACACAAATGTCAGTTTTTGATCAAGAAATCCATAGAGTGGAACAGTATTATTAATGTAGGTTAGAGCTGAGGAGCATTTTCAGAGCTGTAGAACGATCTTAAAACATACAATGCCAAATGTATTACTGTGATATAGATTAAAACGAAAATTACATATTTAGTTATACTACATTATTTTTCCAAACATATATATGCATGTACCAGTTGTTACTAATTCCATGAAAAACTAGACTGAGGTGTGCACAAGAATAGTAATACATATACTGCTTATGTTTGTGCATCTGCAATAATGAGAAAAAAAGTAATTTTGTAAATTAACACAACAAAACAAAAGTGATAACAATGATTTCAAGTGACCTAATATCATATCTGAGCATTCTTACCTTTCTCTTTGACTGCAGAAAAAAAGTAGATCATCTAATGTATTTTCTTATCCAAACATAATTTTCAGCTTAGGTTGAGTCATCTTACTCTAATTATACCTTGAAATGCAACTTTGCAAATGATTTCAGAGATATCTATCTGGATTGTAAGATATTCATTTGGAATAATTCTTAACAACATGTACAGCTCACAAACCAATTCTAAGTATTGTATAAACCATATTGACCTTTAATTACAAAGGATTCGTGATTTGAATGATATGGATAACAGACCAATATTATTGAGCCATTATCAATTATGCACTGCAAATAATTAAAAACAGGTTTTTTTGCTTAATAGTCATAATATCTCTAATTTGGGATATATTAAAAGGCGGTAACTGGAGTAGTTGCTCCAAGTCTATATATTAAAATTAAGTAAGCATACAAGCCGATTGAACAACATTTCTATCAAGTACATTTTTGGCTGATCTTAGAGGAATAAGAGGCAATAAAACACAGAAATATACACCCATATGGACCATATGCTTCAAAAAATCAATGTATGCTCCTGAAAATTTCACAACTAATTCACTCTAGATTGACAACACTGAAACATGTTATAACCACTGGTCATAATCTACTGCTTTTTATATATAGCATAAAAGAATTGCCATGAGCACACAAATAAAAGTGGCTCTATGTTTCTGGTCTGAAAACCAATGACATTGCCATTGATAAAACATTTTCCAGAGTGGAATTATTAACAAATGTGACTGCACTTGGAATGTAGGACTTGATAGGTATCAGTGGTTAACACCTCTGCCTCACATCATCGGGGTCATAAGATCAAATTCCAAACAGGGTCCTATCTGTGTGGAGTGTGCATGTTCTCTGAGTGTTTTCGTGGGTTTTCTCATGGTGCTCTGGTTTCCTCCCACACTCCAAAAACATACTAGTAGGTTAATTGACAGCTGACAAAATTAACCCTATTCTGTGTGTGTGTCTTAGGGAATTTAGATTGTGAACTCCATTAGGACAGGGATTCATGTCCAGCTCTGTGGTATTGCTGGTGCTATATAAATAAATGGTGAAGGTGTTGATGATTACATGACAAAAAATAATTTCTAATGAATTATGTTGAAAACCAATAGGGTCATTTATGAACCAGAGACGCAGCACAGTTGCTGTTGTAAGTTCACAGCTCTGTATATGTGGAGAGTGAGCCAGTTTTTATAGAGCTGTCATGAATGTATGAAACAAAAGTATGTTGTGCACTGGATGGCTTTGGGGTTTTCCTCAGTTCTGTGGAGTAGGTGTTATGATGTTCCAACATATGAAAAACTATGTCTTGTGCAAAAAATAGGCAAAATTGGTTACAAAAAATTCACATTTTATATTTTAATTTTTAAAAATTATTTTTATTTTTAACATGGGGAGACTGTGGTTTGCTTGATGCATATTCCCTTTTGTGAGCATTAAAGCTTTCAGTCCAAACTGCCCTTTCTAGTGAGGAAACTGCAATGATGTCACCTGCTTCCCTGTGAGGTGAGGCAGATGCACGCTGCCTGCACTTTCAGTGCTATATGCTCTGATTGGGGTGCCAGAAAGACTCTGTATGATCAGGGTTCCTGGAATCTTCTCTTGATTCCAGGGTCTAGCAATGTCCATACTCAGACGAGCGGGGACACAATTTTATGGCTGTTATTTTTAAATAGCAATGCAGGTATAAGCACCGAATGCTCCCCTATTTTAAATTTGACAGGTCACTTACAGGTTAAGTAGTTAAAATAATAAAAAATAACATTATTATTAATATTATTATTATTATTGTATACTAAATATATAACAATGTTGTTGTTTGTTTAATAACAATGTTTTTAAAAATATAAATAACAAGCAAAAAAGTAGACACGAAAACATAAAGATGAATACTGCATTTATCCTGCACATGATAATGGTAATGTTTAACGACAAAACAAATGTAAGTATTGTAGTATTTATTTATTCCAAATTACTATTCTATGTGTAAAAGATTGACATCAGTTTATTTAACAAAATATTTTTTCTTATTGTACTATAGTAAACCATATTTAAATTGAATTTTCATAAAGGTTTTTTAATTACCTTGTTGGCAGACAGTTTATAATGCAGCTTGGCATTGTTATTTCAACACAATACAAAGAACCTTAACTCATAATATATCCACCTCTTTGACATTAAAATCAATTGCAGTCTCCTCCTGCTATTATTTTTTAATCCTCTTCTTCGTACACAAAAATAAAGTTGTGATAAATTCACAATCAATTAGTTATAATCAAACTACTATTAATGTGATATCTTCTTGTTCTTTGTAATAATATATTTATATTGGCTGTTAAAAATCTTGCTTATTAATGAATCTTATTTTTTATAACATTTGGAAATTAATATAGAGAAATTGTGGAAAATGAGACATTATGGGCAGAAAAAAAGGAGAGAATGACTTTAAACCACTTACAATATTTAGTTATTTTGGTATTGAAACAAATAGTAATATGTAGGTTGCAATTTAGAAAATCAACGAATCAGAAATTGTGCAGTGGGATGTGCTGTCTTCTGTTGTGTGTTGCTGGTAGCTGCGTGTGTTGTTGTGGAGGTATATATATACCACCAGAGTCGGACTGGGCCGCCGGGGGCCTGGGGTATCCCCTGGTAGGCCCCGACCCTGATCGCTCCCCTCTTCATTGGTGGGGGGAGCGGGTAAGTAAAAAAAAAAAATTGAAAGAAAAAATACTCTCGTGACGGCAGCCCCGGCGACCCTCCTCTCTGCTCCGGTCGCACTGAATGTCGGGCACATTCAGTGATGAGTGGTGCAGAGAGTAGTCGGCAAGAAGACAGAAGATAAGAAGAGAAGAAAGAAGCCGATAGAAAAGGTAAGTGAATGAACGTAAGCAAGGGGGGGAGTAAAGGCAGCATGTCAGAGAGTGAAGGTGGAGCACAGAGAGCATGACAGAGAGTGAAGGGGGAGCACAGACAGCATGACAGAGAGTGAAGGTGGAGCACAGACAGCATGACAGAGAGTGAAGGTTGAGCACAGACAGTATTGTGTGTGTGATAGCACAGCGGGCTTGAGGCAATGTAATGTGTGTGTGGTAGGTGGTGGCTAACTAATGAGTGCTATTTTGTTTCTGGGGTGATGGTGGTGCAATTTAATTTTATGATGGGGACTATTAATTTAAGAGGGGTGGTTTGGGGGCTGTTAATTGAATGTGGGGCTGAGTTTGAGGAGCATGAGGTTTATTTATTAAATGTGAATATGACTTATTTAATGGCAGTGACGGTTGCGGGAAATAGATATATTTATTATACGTAAATGCTATTAATTTATTGCTGGGGCTGTCTGGAGGTAGGGAAATAGGTTTATTTATTAAATGGGAATACTATTACTTTAATGTTGGGGCTGGAGGAAGGCCTACGTATAAATTGTGGGTCATATTGACTTAAACCCGGGGCTGCTTGGAATTTACTAAATGTATCCATTTTTTTTTTAAATAGGGCCCCCGACATTCCAGGATCCAGACAAGCCGCAACTAAAGAAACCAGCAGCCACAGGTGGTGAAAGTGATAAGAACAGGTAGGACAGTCTGTCAAATGTTCTGAGTCTAGTGGGACCATCCCAATTTTTGGTAACTATTCTGCCCAATCTAAGGGACAGGTCAAGAATGTGTTCTCTTTATTTACACACTGAATTCTTTATATACTACACTATGGTGCTAGCTGTCCTTTGTGGGCTGACCACTCCCCCTCTAGTGTCTGGTCTCACCTCTATGATGGATGGCCACACCCCCTCTGGTGTGCTCCTAGCATTGCAGTCCCCCGGTGGGCCCTTCATGCCCCAGTACGACACTGACCACCACCACAACCTACAGATGTTAATCTACTACCTTATTTATCAATTGTTCACCCAAATTTCAAAGGCTAATCTCACACTACTGTGCTTTCAGCCATTTATCAGGCCAATCAGATAAAAAACAGTTGAATGACCCAATATCACAGTAGTGTGTACAATGGAACAATGAATGATTATTGTTCCAAATCACATAAAATCATTGACTGAGATTTTCAAACTGACTTGAAAATCTTGTTTAAAGATGGAACAAAATTGTTCCAATTCTGTAGTGTGTATGTACTCTGCAGATTTGGAACATCTGGGGGTAAGTGTATTAAAGAACAATTTTTGCAAATCGCTGATATTTGGCAACTTTGAATACTAAATTTAAACTAGCAATGTGTTTAAAGGCAAATACTGCCTTTAAACACATTTCCGTTTTAACTTTAGCTGACAAAGTCACAGAATATTGGAAATTTGCAAAAATCTCTCCTTAATATATTTAACCCCTGGAGTTAAGCTGTTTGTAGCCAAGTCTCAAACCTGTCAGCTGTCAGTATGAGTATCAAACCTGCCAGCAGCTTGCACATGTCCCATCTCTGGGTCAATGAACTTGAGGGTAAATTTCCTCCCCATGTCTCTTATGTTACCATCTTTCCTCTATCTCTTTCCCTCCACTTATGTTTTCATCTCCCCATCTTTTCATTTTCTTCCCACTCTTCTCCTGTCGTCCTCCCTCTCTCTCCCACTCAATGCAATCTTTCCTTTCATTATGTCTCACCAGTCTGTAACCTCATGCTCTAACTTCAGCAGCCAAGTCCAGTCCTCCAATCCTGAAGCCAGCACATGCTGCATATACCTGTAAGGGGTAGGGTAGTGTAGGGTTATGGATGGAGGCCTGGGATGGGACCTCACACTTACCCTACGCACCGCGCTGATCTCTGGTCGTCTTCGGGAACGTCTCGCATCTGCGTGGAAGAGGGGAGCATGTCTGAGCTGAGTATCTGAACGCAACAGAGGAGAGGGCCACTTGTCTTGTATGCCGGGCACTCATTTTTCTGTAAAGGGGTGGGGTGAAATACGGGGAGGGCAGTTCTGCAAGGTGAGTGCATCACGGGGAACAGCCCTCGCCGCACTATACTCACTGCCATAGGGTATTATTACCAAATAGAATGAAGAAATACACAGGAAACTGGTAGTCCTCATCACTATGCATTTAATGAGTTTGTAAAGTTTCAGCTTCCAGTTACTTTCTCACTCTATAAAAATACAATTGTTAGCCAACTATATATCCCTTCCTTATGTATATTAAAATTATTTACTGTGGCTATCCATGCTGTCAGTGAACAATTTCATAACATTCTCTAAACAATTGCACTGCTCTTGGACCAGATAAAGAGCACAGATCTGAAGGTAAATAATGTATAGTGTGTACACATGAATCGGCAAGTTGTTCAGGACTTTTTTTTAAGCTGTCGTTGGTAAATCACTAATTGTTGGAATTTTCCTGTAGTGTGTACCTAGCCTTAGACTGTAAGCTTAATTGGGCAGGGCATCTTTACCATGTTTCATGTTACAGCATATTACCCGTTTGTATCATGATTTCCTAAATGTACTGCACTACATGATATGTTATCAATTTATAATTGAAGACTACTACTACTATTATTATTATTATTATTATTATTATTATTATTTTGATGTTGATCAAAAATGTTGCTGAAAAATTTGGACCATGACTGTTCAAACAAACCTTTTATTCATAGATCCCTGCCTTCCAGAAATCTGACCCACTAGCCAAGTTCTGAACTTTGTAGACCTACTGCATATATTGATGCTGATGTTTTAATATTGATCCTACAGTCATTGTGTCCTGTGTCCAAAATCTGCAGCATTCTTCAGAAAAAGGCTCATAGCATCTCCATCACTATGAAGGACATTCTCAAACAATGTCAAAAAATGTCACAAGCTTTCTGCATTAGGGAAAATATATTAGATAGGTGAAATGTAAAAAAGAAGTCCTGTAAGAATTTCGCCTACAGATTGTGTTATATACACTGTGAAGACAGGAGGACCTCCATAACAAAGAATGCATGTGAACAATGGCACCATAGTATCATATTTTGGGTATTTTTTGATTTATAGGGTGGTAATCTGTACTTAGCCAAGGAGCATTAGTCAAGGAAGGAAAAGAAACCTTAGAAGCTAGATATAATTAAAGCTATTATTAGTATTAAATAGGCAAAAGAAGCTGCTGCAAAAAAAGATTCTACAGTCTCTTATGGGGAATGCAAAAATGAAATAAAAAAATTAGTCAGCTCTATTTTGCACCATATACTTAAAATCATATATCAAAACAAACATAAAAACTCTATAACAGAAACCACTGTGAACATAAAACAAATTTGTTTATTTTGAATAAAAATAAATAATTAACATATCAATTTGTTACCAGGTATTATTATAGGAAGTAAATTAAAGTTACAAATTAAATAAATCAATATATGTGGAACACAAAGTTCCTAATTAAAGTATCCTTAGCAGAGAGTCAAAATTGGTAATAGTTTAGCAGTGGTGTAGGGTAGAACGATGAAATCACTAACAGTCTCTTTTGGCAAATTAGCTCAATTCAGAAGGATCAGATGCTCTTGGTAGTATATTTCTCACCACTCTTGATGAAAATGTGTCAGGCTCCTTATATTTGTCCAAGCAGATAAAAAATCCTTAGTGTCCATAAGAAGCTCCCAAAAGTTTCATAAGTTGTATTCCAAAGTGTAAAAGTGTAAAAATCCTATTAATCTCTTAATGTGTGTCTCTGCTAAATGAGTTCATTCTTCACAAAGAGGTAACTATGTCCAATCTCAGTATTTAAACTCATTACAGCCAATAATGCAAAAACATTAATTATCCACCAGTTGTGTAGGGAGTTATTTCCACGGTCATAAGAGGAATGTCAGCTTAGCACCACATGTAAAGTTACAAGGATAACAATCATTAAAAACACTTGATTCTTTATGTGAAGTTGAAAAATGTAACAAATTAAATGTAAAAATTGAATCATTTAATATTAGATTGATGCAACCTCACATGTTGGAACGTTAACAGAATGATAGCAATATGAGACAAGATGAAATATATACTGTACTATCAATTGGGAAAGGTAAACTAGCATAAATAATCCTAATTAAACTTTCTATATAAGAGAATTGATGTGTGTTAAGAGAAATAGCTAAAACACCTTGCTCAGCCCATTCTAAAGAGCATGACTGTATCAAAAATCCAATGGTAGTAACGGTAAAAGAGATACCACTGAAAAAAGTAGACAAAAAGAAAATACATAAAGACTATGAGACTGGAAACTATGGAAACTAAAGAAAAGATATATACACAAATATTTAAGCTAATTGTTGTTTGTCACTAATTGAAAATAAAACTAGAGATTGAAAACTAATTATATCTAGAAGCTAGGGGTCTTTGTTTTTCACATTTTAATTATAATTACAAACCTGTAGTTCATTGAATAATAGGCTAGTTGTCATGATTAGGGCTGGGTCACGCAAATTTTACCCCTGATCAAAAATGAGAGCTTCAGAATTTAGGCTTTGATTTACCAGCAACTGTAAAGGAATAATTCATGTTTTTTCATTGGTCAATGTCACTAGCCTAGCAAATTTATTATGTAGACTGGTTATTAACAATTTTATGGGCAGAGCACATTCTATGAATGGGGACTTGCCCTCACTCTTTATTTATAATATACTTAAATTGCTACAACTTAGGCCCAAATTTAACAGCAACCATATATAGTTGTATTTGATTTTGAGCACACTTTTGCATTTCATTTTAATTAGAGATTCAACAATTTGACTTAGAGTGCTAATTTATTCAAAATTGTTATACAGGTGCATAACAAATATTAATCCGGGAAAGCAGACAACATTTCCAGTGAACGAAATATGGTAATGTCCTTGTCTGTTGTCAGCCTTAGTTTTGTGAACATATATGTCAACACAAATCATCTACAAAATTTTAATTATTTATAAATATTGGTAGTTCCAAAAAGCAATTCAACTTTCAGAAAAAACATCCTCCTTATAAGTTAAATTATAAATAATTATCAAAAACATTCAATATTATTGTAAACATTATTGTATACATTTTCAGTACATGCACCTCTGAAAATGTGTATTATTAAATGTTCAACTGTCTCTATCAGTACATCATATATTACATTACTTTCAGATGATGCACTGTTGTTTTCCATTCCCTTGTACTTTTCATTGTTGCTTCACAAACAATGTGTCAACATTTTAATACAAGTTTCAGCCTAACTTCCTGTCAATCATTTGTCAGTTCACAAATGCCTCTACACAACTCTGTTCTTTAATTAGAATGGGGGAAATTGCTGTCTGTAGTTGGGTAAAGCCACATCAGCTTGACAGCCATAACATCAAAGCCAAAAATACTTCAAAGCAAACAGTGTACAGTTATTGTGCATACTTTGTGTAGCTCACTTATTTCATATACTTCTTGCTAAACAGCTGTGCAATTACATTCCAAATCATTTATCCAATTTCCATCATTCTGGACCATTAAAAATGCAGTTAATTGATTTAAGAATCTAAAAATAAAAATATGAATTGCACAAAATATTAGAATAGTCAAATTATTATTATTATTTTTCATTTATTTGTAAGACACCACAGATTCCGTAGCACCGGATACAGAAGCAAGTAACAGCTATATGAGGTAATACACATAAGTAGCACAGATGAGTGTGAGTAATGCTATGGGGGCTCACACAAAGTGCAGCAAAGACATGTGGAGCTAGACAGTGGACAGACATGGGACAATATGTAGAAAGGAGCCTGCCCATGAGAGTTACATTCTAGAAGGAGGGGTGGTGAGAAACAGTAGGAGAAGAAAATAGAGATGGCAGGTTAAGCAAGAGGAGGTGAATGATAAGATGGTCAGAAGGTGGTAGGATAGGTGTGATGATACTGGGTTTAATGTAACCCTCTGCGCCGCACAGCTGGCATACCCAACACTTATCCATGGTTTAAAATAACCCAGGCAAATATCCAAAATAAAATGAATAAGTTTAGTTAACAAAATGGTCTAACCAAACAGCAGTAAACATTTTTAAATAATAACCTGCAACAAATAACACTATGGTCTGGCACAGACAGCATACAGGGTATAATAAAAATGCCTCACCAGTATCCTCGCCACTCTCAGGGACTGCTGTCTATCCATCCAAGCTTCCCTCCCTCTAAACAGCACAAGTTAATTAAACAAGTGAGGGCACAATCCAGACACATTACATGTAAATACACAATACAGTCCTCTGTAATTAAACATAGAGCTCTATCTGTGGACCTTTTCCCTATCTTAATACATGAGACCTCCTGGTGTGATTCATACAGGACTGGTGGACATTAATCCTTTTTCATAGGCTGAAACAATGGACTAGTCTGCAAGATAAGAAAACCATGCTGTCAAACATTTTAACTACTTACAAATAGAATTTATATAGAAGTTTAAATATGATTGACAAATATGGGTAACCAGAGGGCTAGAAAAAGTATATGTTTTTATAGTCCACAGTGTGTGAGAAATGAGGTGCAGACTGGTTGAGGTGATATTAATACCTGGTTTCACCACAATACACAAGCTTGAAAATGTGAGTTTTGAGATAGCTTTTTAAAGACTGAAAGTTGGGGTAGAGACAAGTGAGGCGGGGTAGGGAGTTCCAAAGAATGGGGCAGCACGACAGAAGTCTTGGAGGTGAGCGTGGGAGGAGGAAATGACAGGTGAGTTGAGGCGGAGCTCAGAGGCGGAGGGGAATGGTCGGGTAGGTTTGTACCTCAAGACAAAGTAAGAGTTGTAAGGAGGAGAATTGTTGGTAAGGGTTTCTTTTAATTTCTTTGTTAGTGAGTGAAAAGAGTTTGAACTGAATTCTAAAAAGGATAGGGAGCCTGTGAAGGCATTTACGTAGAGGAGTAGTGGAAGAGGTGTGACGGGAGAGGAAGATGAGCCTAGTTACAGGGTTCTATATGGTTTGAAGGTCAGAAAAGTGAGAGTCAGAAGGGCCAGTGAAAAGGAGGTTGCAATAGTTGAGAAGAGAAATGATGAGTGAATGGACCAGGATTTTGGTTGCTTCCTGAGAGAGGAAGGGAATGGTTTTCATGATGTTATGGAGGAGGAAGTGGCAAGATTTGGTGAGGAATTGGATATGAAGAGTAAAGCTGTTGGCAGTATGTTCACCATAGGACCACTAAATGTAAAATACTGGTTGATCCAAGATGAAAAAACATATATATTATATATCTATATCTAGAAGCTATGACAGCATGATCAAACTTGAGATAATTGTTATTGCATTTATTATATAGCAGATTTCACAAACTATATAGTTCTCAGCTATCAGTCCTCATGATTACAGCTATGGGCTGCGCAGAATTATTTATCCCTAGAAAGATTGGTCATGAAATATACATATACCCACTAAGGGTCAGTTGTCCACCATGTGTTTGTAAGATGTATTTTGTGGAAGTTCTTAATGGGAATTGATTACTCCAATTTCTGACTGTGTCCTAACTACAGTCCTATATGGTAGATCACATAATATTTCTCGAGACTACAGTTGCACTGAAATCACACATGTTTAAGATACCTTAAGTGTCTAAGTGAAAATGCTTATAGCTGAACAACCCTACTTACAGCATTTTTTAATTCATCTCATATTATGTAAGTCAGAAATACATGTCATCAGGCCACAGTAATTATTTTCTTTAAGGTGCTGACTATTAAGTTTTGATGCCCTTCTGAGATTATATTACATACCTCCTATTTGTTTAGCAATTAACTATTGGCAAACTTGTATTTTTTAGCAGATCTATGAACCCAAGATTCATTATGTGTCTGAGATTTACTAGAAACATTTACTGCACAGGCCAATTTAATGCCTTATTTACATAGCTTCAAAGAAATTGCTGATTTGGCAGATTCTATCAAGAATTTCTGTTTTGTGAATTTATTTTCTGTCACTAAGGGAAAGGAAATGGAAGATATATAAAAAAATGTTTCGGTCTTATTTTTTTGATGCTTACATGTGTTTTTTAACTATATTTTTTCTGAAAGTGATTGAATATTGTCTTGAGTAGAGATACAATTGTGCAAAACATAAACAATATATTGCTGGATAAAATGTGAATGATAGATAGATAGATAGATAGATAGATAGATAGATAGATAGATAGATGTATAGATAGATAGATAGATAGATAGATAGATAGATAGATAGATAGATAGATAGATAGATATATAGATAGATAGATAGATGTATAGATAGATAGATAGATAGATAGATAGATAGATAGATAGATAGATAGAATATCCCATCACTCTAACTGATAGAAAATGGAGGCCTATTAAAACATGGTTGAGATCACATGTAAATAGGGAACTATGGGTATTATTAAAAATAAAGAAGGTGTGCTGCTCAATCAGCAGGAATTATGGGATACTATGAATAGAAAATTGACGCCAAGACTCCTGACCTTTCTTTCTTGATACCTTATTTACCCTCTTAATAGGAAATTTTCCCTTATATCTCTCCTTATTGCTGTATTTAATACACTCTTCTCTTTTGATACTTTCTCCTCATATATCCTCTCAATGTTTCATCATCATCATCATCATCTTAATCAACATTTATTTATATAGCGCCAGCAAATTCCGTAGCGCTTTACAATTGGGAACAAACATTGATAAAACAATACTGGATAATACATACAGACAGAGAGGTAAGAGAACCCTGCTCGCAAGCTTACAATCTATAGGACAATGGTAGTTTGAAACACAAAGGCATGTGCTACATCATATTGCACAATGGACCAGCTAGAACGCAAAGGTAAAACTATTGAGTGGGCTGTGTGTGGCAATGTTGGTCAGAGGGTTGTTGTCTTGCGTTAGCTGTGTAGAGGATGGTAATGGGATAATCTAGGGAAATTAAGATGCTGGTTGAGGAATATCATAACCTTGTCTGAAGAGGTGGGTTTTCAGTGAACGCTTGAAGGTTTGAAGACTAGAGGAAAGTCTTACTGTGCGAGGGAGGGAATTCCACAATGTGGGTGCATCCCGGAAAAAATCCTGTAACCGAGAATGGGAGAATGTGATGAGAGTGGAGGAGAGACGTAGATCTTGTGCAGAACGGAGGTTTAGAGTGGGGAGATATTTCGAGACCAGTGAGGAAATGTATGTCGGTGCATTTTTGTTGATGGCCTTGTATGTTAGTAGAAGAATTTTATATTGGATTCGTTGAAATACAGGCAACCAATGTAGAGACTGACAGAATGTTTCTGTGTTTCACTCCTTTTTTTTGTCCCACTGATTTCTACCATTTCTCTTTCAATGTATATAATACTTCCTAAACTTTCTCTTCACTTCCCTCTACTAGCTGTTAGTTTTTAGCATAACAGTTTTCTGTCATCTGGCTCCTCTCTCTTCTTCTTATGTTGTTCTTTTTGATCAGTCAAAATCTGAAAGGTCTGCAAACGGCCACGATCAATGTTTTCAAAAGTCCCCTCCTGATTGATGAGGTAGGAGCAGCGTGAGGTACGTTCTTACCACATGTAGGCTGTGTCTGAATATTATATATGTGCCCCAGCTATTCTTTGTGTCTCCTGTCAGTGGTTACTCTCCTACTTCCCCAATACTGAACCTCTTCACTACAACAAATGGAAGACTAACCAATTTCTTAATCACTGCTGTTTCTAATCACCTGAGTTGCACATGAATATATTATACACTTTGTTTTGCATTTGTATTATTTGTATAATTTTTAGAAAATAAAAGATTCTGTTATGATTCCCTTATGATTTAAACTACTATTTAATACCTCATTTGTAGGGAATGTCAAGTATTATCATTATTAATAGTGTATTATATAATGTTAATCATTAATATTTCCCTAATACTAATAATTATCTTAACAACCTTTATATATATATGCACATTACTTTTTTTTCAGTTGCTCATCCATCTGAAGACATGTTCCTTCATTTTAGTTACCTTCTGTTTTCCCGGACAAAAAAAAAAATCACATTTTCTTACACTTGTGTGACATAGTAACTATGGAATTTGTACCGCACCGGTTTTAAATAAATTTGTTTCACACAGTTTCTAAACCGTACTTAATCTTTTGAAGTGGTCCCATATGATCTTGAAAAGCTTGTGAACAATATTTATGTACACTGCTTCTCCTGTTCCAACAAATGTAATCTATCTCAATGTCACTGTCTGGTATTTCACTGGCATTTTCTTGCAGTCGTGAAACCTGTCCGTCACAGTCCTTATTATTTATTTTGTATCTTATTTACACTGTAAGCTCCTTTGTTTTCCTATTTATGTTTCAAGATCCTTCTATTTAAAATGAATAAATGACTGCACTATTTCTGGATATCAACTAAAATATTTCTTTAAAAAAACTCTTAATACATGATATTTAACAGTTGAAAAACCTTGATATGCTTTAAGCCCCATCTTAGCAGTGCCCATGAACCTTTTAAATGAAATTTAATGAAAATAATAGAGGATTTTGAGTGTAGCACACAAATACTGGCTTTATTTTTACATTGCAGCTTAGAGTTGAACTAGGACATTCCTCCCTCCATTTGTACATTTTAAATTTGTCCCACCCCTGCAGTGCAACATAGTTTTGCCAAGGTGCAATTTTGCCCTGCATGTGTAATTTGCATTTTGTGGCATTCATAGTCTATGAAATGAGCTGAAATGGTTAATTTATTTTGCTTTATGGTGTGTTTGGGTAGGACTAGGAATACTTAACTGTAAGGCCAAATTCAGCTAATGAGCCTTACAAAATTTCACATCCATATGTAAAATAATGCAAATATTTAGTGGAACAGCTTTGAAATATTTCACACATTTCTAGCTATCACACACCACCACTCATTTTGCACATTGTAAGTGAAAGTTGCTAAATGATGATGTAGATGGAAAAAAAAGTTTAAACCCAGCAATATAATTCAATTGTCTGCAATAAGTTGCATTGCTACCATATCTGTGTGGAATTTTACATGTTCTCTGTGTGCTTGCGCTGGTTTTCTCAAGATGCCCCTGATTCCCCCCACAATCCTTAAACATACCTTAAACATGGACTTTAGTGTGTGTTAGTGTGTGTGTGTGTTAGGGAATTTAGACTGTTAGCCTCAATGAGGCAGGTACTGATGAGAATGCTTACCTATTCTTTGTACAGTGCTGTCAAATATTATTGTCGCTATATAAATAATAAATAATAAAAATAACAGCAAAATGGTAACATGCTGGTCAAACTACAACTACAATAACATGATGAGAAGTAAATTATAAATTCTAATTCCACATACCTCAGCACTTTCCTCATTCACTGTTGTGGTGAAATGCAAGATAGTAGATTAGCCTCAAATGTGTTAGAAGGATGAAATTATATATTAACTATACCTTGGAACTGTGTCGCTTACTGTACATAAAATATAGACAAAGATAAAAACTAGGTATATTGATTCCACGTGTACAGTTTTTTAAGGTGTATATTTCATAACTATAATATTGAATTATATTTGTCACTATTTTGGGTTCACTAATACTGAATAATATTACTAGGACAGTTGAGTGATTAAGGCTCAACAATGCAAGAATAATATGAAGTTGGAATCCTCAATAGATGTAACAGCATGGGATACTAATCATAAACATATTAGTTTCTCCAGGTATCAAATCAAGGTCATTAGTGTGTCACTTGGAGTGCTTATAAGGTAACCCCACTCTAATAAATCACAAAACTATAATTCATCTTAAATGTACAAAAATAACAAAACTGAGCCCGATGGCAAAATGAATAAAATCCAGCCATGGGGAAAGAATTATATAAGTACAACTTGACAACAGCAATAGTAGAATGTAGTCTGATGGCAACAATCTAACACTCTCCAATATGTGGAATAACAATGTGAGAAGAGGAGGAGTGCAGGTGAAAATTCCAAAATTGTGAACCACTCTCAGGGGCAGACCTAGACTTTTTTTTGGGGGGGGGGCGATTTAGCATGACCACACACCTCCTTCACTCTGAATGGTTGGTCTCGGATGGCCCAGCTCCCTCCCCTGATGATCGGACCTCTCCATTGCAATTTAATGGGATGAAGATTGCTGCTAGGTGGGGCGATTGCCCCAATCAGATGACTCTGAATCCACCAGTGACCACTCTAGAGGTTGTCAGCTGGGTTGCTGGAGTCAAGAAAGTAGATTTACGGTTCTCTCTCTCTTTCTCTTTCTTGATAACAAGGATCCAGGTGCTGTGAGATTTCCTCTCTCCACACATGTAGGCACACAGCATGCCTGGAGTCATTTATATTCAGCACACAATTGCCAACCCCTTCTGTCATGTGGTATTCCATGCCAAACACTCTTTAAAATAACGTGTAACTTTAGTGTTATATATTGGGGAAAAACAAACAAATCATCTTTGTATGTCTTCAGTAAAAATACAAATCTGTAAAGACTAAAGAAACAAATATAAATCAACAGGTAAACAAGTTGAATGTATGCTAATTTCAACATTTCAGAAAGGTGTGATGAATGTTACCAACTCATTAGTTTGACAGGAGCCTCACATCACTATGATATTGTAATGTTTAAAGCTGCACTGCCACCTAAGAAAATATTTTTTCCCAAGTTTGCTCCTCCCCTTAGCCAAAACCCCACTATAGAGGAGGGGGCACCTTAGGAATTTAGGATTTAAAATGCCATGCATTATATAATCATTGATGTACAGTAACTAATGAAAACTAACATTGTTATCAATTATGGCATCCTTTTTACCAATTTTTTTTAACACTTATTTTTAAACGAATATGTGCTTATAATTCATAGTGTGTGATATGTACTAATAATCAAAGTGTTGCTATATATAACATTTGAAATGGTGTTGTGAGTCATTATGTATTTGTTTTAAATAATTGAATATATAGTAACTTATTAAAACAGATAAGACAATATTTTTATTTGAAATATAACATAGTATTTTTGCTCCTCAGTATTATTTGGAATTCTGTCTCCTGAAACTTGTATTTAGCCAACATAAGCCTTCAATGACATAAGTGTAATTAATTACACTATTAGGCTACAGATGGAACAGGCTTGGATGAGAAGCAAGGCACTGCAACTCTAGAGCTAGGGTAGTGCTTTAGGTCCATTCATATCTAATGTTAAATATACATATATTAACCTCATGTGCTTTTTAATTCAATTTCACATTGCTGAGGTTCTAGCCTTGCATTTCATTAGAATGAAAAAATGAAATTCCTTTATGGAAAACCCACTGGCATCAAAATACATGGTTTCACTAGCATTTTTTAAAACTAATACAATTATGTAAACCCATTGGTTCCAATAACCCCATAACCATTAGCATTTACACTTCTATATGTACTTTCTTTAAGGCACCATTTTTCAAGTGCTTACTGCTTCATTTGCTTGCATTTACCACAAATAAATGCATTGTGGATCAATACTCCATTGAGGTCAAAGTGCTCTTAACCACCATATGTTAAATGTGATTGCATTTCCCATGTGGTCTCACTATTTTTTACCGCAATGCCATAAGCAGAGTTATCTTTATAAAACATAAAAGCAGAAAGGAAATGTATCTATATTTTTAACACACAACTATGGTAGGCGCTACTTTCATTCAAAATTTCGAATAAACATTTCACAAGTTTACATGTGTGCTGTGGACTATTTTTGACAGTATTGGTGACTTCAGTACTGCTATATTAGGTTTATAAGAACTATAAACTGAAGTGTTTTTATATTTTATATTTGAGCATATTTGCAAGAACCTTCAACTTTATTATTTTATGTTAAGGGTTTGCTTTTTTCAAACTCTTTGTGAAAAAATGTGAATTAACCTGTGATACCTTTAACAGTGGTTGTGCTGAAGGTGCACTATGTTATTAGGAAGGCTTGCTGGTGTCTTTATCATTCACTCTGCTACCCTCGGCAGGGTGTTTTTCTTAGCTAAAAACCCGTCTTCGGACTTGACAAGCATACTGTGACGCATTGCTCAAAAAGTTTTATTATTTTATTTATTTTACAGGTAATAAAAGCATTGATAATAAATCATAGATATGTGCTACAGGGAATGTGTTTAAGCTTTACGTTGAAGCACAAGCATATCTTTGCATATCTGCACAGTTTATATTCAGTTAAAGAACAAGTCAATAAAATCAGTAGAGCAACATTAATGTCTTTCTTTTGTTTCTTCTTAATTATTTTTGACAATATAATGGGATTGTCTTATCTGCATGTCATTTTCTGAGTATATTTTCCACCCTTGGAATAAGCATTGTTTAGTTCATTATAGTTCCTTTTGAGATCTGAGCATACTTCTGAAAGGTTACATTTAACAGAGAACAATAGAGACTTGAAAGTAAAATATTGACTTACAGTGTGTGTGTTTATTGATCTACAGGTCTCCTGACAAATGCAACAACAGTACCCTGCAGAAGAAGTTCAGGCTTGTGAGAGCTATGTACTTTAGACAATTTCACTGCTGTGGATCATCATCTCATATGTCATCAACTTTGTCTGTTCCCCAGTATCTCATAAAAGACAGCCTAATTTTCTACATTATGAGCTAAACTTTGTCCTTCCATGTAAAGGATCACAGAAGAGAAGAATACTGAATGTTCATAAGAGATATGTTTGGGCATTAGCAATACAGTTCATGGCTAACATTTCATCTACGGTATGTGTACATCACTGCTAGACTTGATGTTACCAACATGTTTGAAACTGAATATTCTACCACTTCGAAGAGTATTCCACCCCCCAATCAGCCTTAGAAAGAAGACTGTTTTGTCTACAAGAGGACTAAGGTGCAAACGAGAGTGACTTCTTGTGCCCTGGACTGTCTGAATTGCTTTTATTTTCTTATATGTTGGATATACACACAAAAGACCAAAGAGTAAAGCCTATGTTAAAATGGACACAGACCTAATATCATAAAGCATATTGGGGTCAATTGTAAAGGTTTAACATGAATGCTTACTTATGATTTAACAAAGGACATGTTTTCAGCATTTCCAACGCTGGAGTTTTATTATCCAGTGGACATCTGTATGGACAACTGCAGCAATATGGATGCAGAAAAAAAGCTCTTCAAAAGAACATCTAAGAAATCTAATGGAGCATGGAGAATACAATAACAGCCTATGTTTTAAAACACATTTCACAAAACAGAAACTGTCTTAATGATATCTTTATTCCTCTGTACTTAGAATGACATTCCCATACTAAACTCATTTTCAGTTTTAACGAGTAAAATATGCCTCTTCTACAATTCCATTTTGATAGTTGAAATTGGATAAAACAGTATTTGCAAAAGAGCATGTTTGGTCACCCGTGGCCTCATTCGGTACACCATTTAGCACCAGAAAGAAAATTAAAGAAAAAAAGTGACACTTGTTTGAAAGAGATCATTAAATGTATTTTGAAAAGCCTAAAGTTATATATTTAACAGTTTTTATATGTTGTATATTTGTAGAAAATCCTATTTAACAATTAACGTGGTAACTCTGCAATGAGAAAAATGTCAGAGTTCTGTTGTGTTTATTACTTCAGTTGTCTCTGAAGTCACCAGTGTAGTTTTGCTTTCTTCCATTGGGACGTTTTGGATGTAAAGCATGAGCAGAGAGGACTCTGTAGAAAAAGCAAAGAATAATGTTTATATAATATAAATGCATTCAACCATTGCACTCTTGGAAGGCATTTTTTTTGCTTTTGTGTACTGGTAAAAATAGTTGAAAACATCTCTACGTTGCTTTTTCCTTTTCCTTTCAACCCTTCTTATTAAATGCACATATTCTACAGTTTATCGGGATATATATAAAAGGTACACATAGTCCACTTAATTAAGATAATTTTGTATGCTATTTGCAGTAATGAAAAATATGTAGTTGTAAGCTTTCTATCACTAACACTGTTCTACAAATAGAGATCCCGTCCTTCATTGATAAATTATGTATAACACTTAAGTAGACTATAAACATAAGGACTACTTGTACCTAAAAATATATCTCCTATACTCTGTACAAGATTTACCTCATCTTTAGAAATCTATTTTTATTCTTCAGTTTCATGAAGCAAGCAATTAAAATCGGATTGTGTGGAACGTAGGGCACAAGCTATAAAATAGAATTCTTTATTGTGTTTTTCTTTTTTAGAAATACTAGTGTGTTATAAATTAGTGTACTGTCTTCCTGGCAGATTTTCTTTTTTTATAAATATATCCTTACTTACTTTACAATGGTTTGAAAGAATATTGACAACTACCACATTTAATCCTTTCATTTTCATTTATCTACATTTTCCTTTAAATCTAGCCTACTAATCTAGATATGACATTAAACCACAGGCTAAAAACACCGAACTCAACTGAGGTCGAAGATGATCGTAGAGGAAAAAGGAACAATAGAAACACACTTTTTGAATACTGAATAGCTTTGGTTGGATTGCAGGTTTCAAATTATTTTATTGTAGGGCTGCTGTTACTATTGTTTAAGTTATCATGAGATTAAATATATTTTGACATAATCCCTTTTTGTTCCCTTTCGTTTGACTAATATGAATTCTTTGAGTTCTGTCCAAGTCTTTTTTTAGCTGACACCATTTTAAATTATTAGATCAAACAACATGCAACAAATGGTGTTAAGTATATTTGGATTTTAATTGACATGAGACTTAACCAGATCTCCAGCTCACTGCATTAACTCCTTCACCTCAAAGAGTAAGTCGGTAGTGTGTTACAGTGATATGTTATTTTAAAGGAAGTTCACTTTTTTAAAGCAATTACTGTATATCCCCCAATTGATAATGAGGTGATTAGTTAAATTATTGTTATTAACGTTTCTGTTACATTCATTTTGGTGGTAGAAAATAAGCAGGTATTAACGCTGTTTTAACAATAGACAGCTGCCTTGTATCGAAGAGCTTTAAAAAGACAGTAAAAAAGAAGGGAAATGTGAGGGCACAGATTACAGGAATGGATTTGATAGGCATTCAATGAAAAAGTTACTGTTTTACTTATTTTAAATAGTGCTACTTTACTCTGTAACATAGCTAACCCTTAATGCCGCAGAGAAACTAAGATAAAATGCATATGTTTAACCCCTTCCAATCCTCCTTTCCCATAGTAGAACTACTTTGGACTTTAGCACAACAGGAGGTTGAACTAACTTACGAATGAATAATGGGTGCCTTTCTCCTCCTCCCCCTCTCATCATTATCAGAATGGGGATGTCAGTGCCTCCAGCTCCAATAGTAGGATTTGGTCCAAGTACACAATCAAAGCCCTGTGTGGCAAGTGCCGTAGTGTAACTTTTGTATTGGGGTTTCTCAGAAATGTATTTGTGATGCCACTGTGATTTTTTTTAATCTAGTGTAGGTCACCCCTGCATCCCACCAAGAGAATATAACTTGTAATAGTGATCTAATGGTAGCTAGCATGCCTGTAAAGGATAGTACTGAATTCTTTGTTAAAAGAAAATAATATTATATAGCTAACAGTAAACAGTATATTTTACAAAATCAAAAGAAAACTATGTATGCCCCCAACTCCCAGCACCTTTACATCATGTACCCATTCTGAATTACACTGAAGCACTTTATATGTGGATCCTGCACTGATACATACATGCCTGAGTGTTAAACAGAATTAATTTTGTTCCATAAAAATAAAACGACCAAGCTTCAAGTTTTGTCCACCCTGCACTGTACCTGTCATCCCTTGCTTCCACCATAAATGTGCAAATGAAGCATATTTTATGTAGAAAAAACCCCACCTAAATTAAACTGTGTATCTATAATTATTGGCTTTATATCACTTTTCATAGCTTGCATAAAGTATACATATTTGGTACATGGGAGAAAAAGCCAATTACATTATTGATTAAATTTCTGGAGTTCCACAAACAGTGTGAAAATGTAACAAGAATCGTGATCTCTGTGGTCAATTGTACTAAAAAATTTGGCCCTATTACAGCACATAAAATAATATAAATTATCCAAACATGGAGGCGTAAAGATTTTTTTTTGTTTCCTAAATTTAGTTTGATTATTAGGATAGGAAATCACCATGCTATGAAGGGGTTAAGCATAATGCATAAAACAACTTAAATGCATTTTCCAACATACTCTTATATCAATTGTGGGATGTGAATCTGTAAAACATAAATGAGTAGCTGGCCTCTTTAAAATAATGGAATTGAAATTACATACAAGTATGGCACCATTCACACTGCAAATATTTCAAATGCATTTTAGTGGATGGTTATGTGGCTTTCCCCGTAGTCTTTAAACTCAGGGATGAAGGGGTTAATGTACACAATATGGAGCCAAGCAGCTATATTTTATGCACTCAGAACAGCGAAAGTGTTCCATTTTTTATTGCTTTAAAGTATTTGCTGTTGTATTGGTATAGCTAAATTATAAAAATAAAGACAAATCTTTTTTTATGGAGCCTTTTGTTCACTAAACTACAATGTCAACAGTGCCACTTATGTACAGAGGAACCTATGCATCAAGATGTTCTTCAGCTGCCATTTAAGCTACTGTTGCCTCTATGTTCTTTCATGTAATAAAAAAATATTGGGATTATAGAACTAGCTGAACTAATATATCGGTTTAAAATATGTAAAATCTGTATACTGATATATATAGATCTCTCTCTCTGTCTCGTTCTCTCTCTCTCTGTATGTATATATATATATATATATATATATATATATATATTTATATAAATATATATATCTCGGTAGAAACACATCAATATTCAATATGTTGTGGTAAAATCTAGTGTTATGTTTTTAATGATGTAAAACATTGTTTTAGTCCTTTACATGTGGTGTCTGTACACTTTTACACATTTATGTCTGATATGAGGTATGCAACAAGGTAATAGACTTATTTCACAAATGTGTGCTTATAAGCCCATGCTTATGTAAATTTCTTCACAGTTGGTATCTGCACCTGAAAGCAGGTCATTCATGAAAGAGCTAAAGTACAGACTTACAGCACAAGTGCCATTTTGTGATGTCAACAACATTTTTTTTTACTGATTGCACCAATTGGTAATGTGCATAAAGATGGTGACAAAAATTTGCATTTAATAATTGGAGGAGGTGGGAGTATATGTGATTTCCTTGCAGAGTGTTGGCTAGACATATGAATATTAGTTATGCACCCACGTGCAAAAATGAGGTTATTATTTAAGCTAGATTTAATGAGTAAGATAATTAGGTGTACATATGCACACATAAATGTATTGTGGGCTCTTATATTTCTTTCATAAATAACCTTAACTGAATTTAAATTACTTATCGAATATGTTTGCTAGGTCTCACTTGACATGATAGCATGTAACTCCTTCCTTTCAGTAAACTCAAACTGTCCAGCACCTAAATTTGCCTACACATGATGCTGGTGCATTTAAGCTATATAAAATAATTGATTTCTACACGTTTATGCAAAGTGTCCAATTGGTTGCATACATGGGCAGGCTTAAACTTCCTGGTCATGTCCCGTAAAACTCCAGGAACTTCAGGAATCATCACTCCATGATTGGACTACTGGAACAATCCTGCAATGGAACCCGTGAAGGCTCCTGAGGCTCCCCTAAGAAATATCATAGACGTACTGTAAGTTATGAAGGTAAGTAAAATGCTATAATTAAATGACATAAATGAAATTATTTGTCCACTTTGGGCAGTCCACCCTTAATATAATCTGCACCGCATTTAGGAAATGTGGTTCCATGCCACACTAAGCTCCCTTTACTTGAAGCTGAGAGCTGACAACATTTCTAATCAGCTTATTTTCACTGCAACCCAATAAAATTCATAGCTCAGTATTGCACTTAAAGAGTGCTTTATAAAGCTATATTAAATAGGTCAGACTGAGTTTCTTAGCAATGTTATGTCATTTCTTGTGAGAGAGGTTCCCTATTTACTCTACTGGGGGAGGTAGGGCAGGATTGTTTAATAAAATAGCTTAAAAAAAGCTTTATAATTGTGAAATAAAAGTATGCTTTACTAATATGTAAATTTAAGCTTTTATTATCTTCATTTGTAATATTAAATTTTCCAATTACAGTACATTGATTACAATTATTGTACAAAGGGTGTCTGCTTTTAATGTTTTTTAGGTATACTGTGATAGGTCAGAAAGGTAATATGCATTGGCTAATATTACAAACAAAAAAGAAAAGGGAAAATAGATCATTATGTGTTGTAAAGAAAAGTGTCATGGTATTTATTCTAAACTTCCAATGTTTCTCACTTTCACTGTTCACTGAGACTTCTAACATATGCATAATTTTCTAATGATAGCTGTAACAGTGTTAGTATATTTTGTCCTATAAAAAGTTGCATTCATAGAGGTCTTGTCTTTTGCAGAACAGCCCTGACACTGCCAGGAATTCGAATGGGTTACAAACGTTCTAATTTCAGTTTCATTTGTGCTGTGTCATTTTTTGTGCACGTTTACTACCACATTCCTGGGGATCTGATTTTATAAATCTCAATATTTGTATCAAGCACACATGTCAAATCACCCCAAGATGTATTTAGCCGAGTGGTGTAGGTTTTATGAAATTGCCTATAAAAATACATCTACACCTATTTCATCCACATCTATTACATGGTCAGAAAAATGTAATCTGACATACACATTTCGAATGGAAGTGCAAATCTTAAAATAAAATGTGGACATACAACTCTAGGTGTAACCTACAAACCCTGTTTTCAAAAAACTCAAAGATTTCATCATCATCAAAGATCAACCTCCACTGCTCTGTATAGATGAAAGACTCAAAAAGGTGTTTCTGTAAAAGGCTACAGCATAATAGCATGAAGCAAACCTCATAACCTCTCTACCATACTCAAAGGAGAATCCATGACACATATTCAGAGTATAACTTCTAATGTAGCAAAATTGCAGTAAAACCTCCTCTTAAAAATGCATAGTCATGGACAACATTAGGCTCTAAATTAATTGTTAAACTGTTTGAGACAGACTATAATAAATTCAAATACAGTAGCTTCATTGACTTTAACTCTTGCCCTAAATCAGTGATATAGCTGTCTGTTAGTCCTTGATGCAAAATATAATCCAAATCCCATATAGTGAATAGTACCTCTAAATTGTATCAGAGTCCTAAACCATTTTTCTGCCCCATGGAATTAATCTGAAGAATATACATACTGACCACTGAGTGACAGTTGCACTCGCACATTGTACTGAATGTGCTTGGAACCTTCAGACGTGGGAACTTCCTGTCAAAGTCTCCAAGTCACAGATAATGTCTAGAGGTTAAAGGGAACTTCAGGGCGATGAGTTTTACTCTATATTTCACATCATGGAAAGTAGTGCTTATAGCCATGATTGTAAGCATTGTGGAGATTTTTTACTATTTGTTTACAGGCTGATGCATTTCTCTACTCTGAAATCATGACTGAAAGCCCAGAAACTTGTCAGGTTTGTGAACATTGTGAAGAGTTTTCTCTAAATATTTTAGCCAAGAAGATACACTACATTACAACTTAGGATACAGTTTGATTTATCTACATAATGTTTGATCTAACTACATAAATCAGTTTTGAAAATATACATATTTTTCACCTTAGTTACGACTATATAGCACTTTACAACTACTGGATCGCTCAACTACAAAGCGAGACGTATTGGTTCCTAAGTGACGTATTTTGGGCGAGGTACTTTTGGACACAGCGTTATTTAGCATCTATAAGTAAAATCATATGTTTTTAAAACATTCCAAAGAAAGAGATTACTATTACTTTGAATTTGGATGAACCCAAGATTTCAGACTATATAATAACAATATATTACTAATTTAATCAATTGTGCTTTTTTCTGTGCTCTATAATAATTAAGCCGTTCTAAAATAATCAACTGCTAATAGCACACATGTTATTTATTAATTGTAATTTTAAGGTAATATTTATATTAATTTGTTCTACCAATAAACATTTTTACTTCATAAGATCAGTATTTATTGGAATCTAAGTATATACATATTTATCTCTATCTCTACGCCCGCCCCGGCTTGGGCTTTACCTTCAGCTGCTAGCCCACTGAACCTGACTATACTACTACCACACGTGTACCTCTACTACTAGTTCTACACGTGCACCTCTGATGTCTCTTACCTGGATCGCCTGCCGTGATGCCTCCGTTCCAACTCTTCTGACCCTGATGCTGTCCGCTGCTCCTTCTCTGCCTGATGACGACATCACACACGCCGCTGCTCCCACGTGCTGCTCCAGTTTCCAGTCTCCAAACTCCTCCGGCTCCTGATGCTGTCTCTGGCCTCCACGCTGCATTGTCTGGTCTTCTGTCCATTGCGTCCTCTGGTCTGCCTCTCTGGTGCCCCGCTACTCCTCCTCCTCCGTCCACTGCTGTCTCCGTCGGGCTGCTGTCCCCTGTGGCTCCAGTCGGGTCTCCACGCTGTTCCAGATGATGTCTCCAGCCTCCATCCCTCACCGCGTGTCTCCAGCCTCCATCCCTCATCGCGTGTGTCCTGCTCCTCCTGACGCCGTCTCCTGCTGCCCCATGGATGCCGCTCTCCTCGCTGCTTTGCACCCGCTGCTGAACTGAAGTCACCACCAGCTCTCCTGCTGCTGAACTGAAATCACCACGCTGCCTTCTCTCTGCTGGTTAGTCGGTTTACCTTCCGGCCTACCGTCCACCACTAGCCCTCTCTTGCCCTACCAGCCTCCCTCGCCTCTGTGCCCTTCTCCCACTGGGTCTCCTCTGCTCACTGCCCCACCACTAGACCTCTCTCGGTCTCCCTGTTTGCCCCTGTGCACAACCCCCCCCTGGTCCTCACACAGACACGCTGCCACCATCTTGGGCCCAGACCTAGTCCTATCGGCTCACCTGTTCTCTGGACCCCCTAATACTTCTGGCCCACCTGAACTCTGGACCCACCTAGTCCTATTGGCCCACCTGAACTCTGGACTTGCCTTTGTCCCTTTGGCCTACCTGAACTCCACCTAGCCCTTTTGGCCCTGGTCCACTTGAACTCTTGGCTCTCCTGCTCCCTGGACCTCCCTCACCGATCCTGGATCACCTGCACCCTGGACCCACATTCTCTCCGGATCTCTCATCTCGCCTGAACTCTGGTCCCTTCCACTCACTGTCGCTGTGGCGATCACTACCCGTGATCTGCCTGAAATCGCCTGGTTCCTGAGGTCTCCTTCTTCAATGCATGGTACCTCTATACCTGGTCCCTCACCATATATTTCTCATTTCAACTTACCATTGATTGCCTTAACCCGGCGGTTCCCAAACTGTGCGCCGCGGCTCCCAGGGGTGCCGCGGCGCTGTCACTGGGGTGCCGCGGGCCAGTCATAAAAAAAAAGAAAGAGCAGATAAACTTACCAATCCGCCGGGCGCCGGGACCCAGCAGCCTCCTCTCTCCTGCAGCTGTCACTGAATATCGACGTCAGTGACAGCTGCGGGAGAGGAGGCTGCTGGGTCCCGGCGCCCGGCGGATTGATAAGTTTATCTGCTCTTTCTTTTTTTTATGGCTGGGAGAAGCGGAGGAGGACAGCAGGAAGCGGAGGAGAACAGCGGGCAGCAGAGGAGGACAGCGGGCAGCAGAGGAGGACAGCGGGCAGCAGAGGAGGACAGCGAGCAGGAGAGCAGGACATAGGGCAGCGGAGGAGGACATAGGGCAGCGGAGGAGGACATAGGGCAGCAGAGGAGGACAGAGGGCAGTAGAGGAGGACAGAGGGCAGCAGAGGAGGACAGAGGGCAGCAGAGGAGGACAGCGGGAAGCAGAGGAGGACAGAGGGCAGCAGAGGAGGACAGCGGGCAGCAGAGGAGGACAGCGGGCAGCAGAGGAGGACAGCGGGAAGCAGAGGAGGACAGAGGGCAGCAGAGGAGGACAGAGGGCAGCAGAGGAGGACAGTGGGCAGCAGAGGAGGACAGCGGGCAGCAGAGGAGGACAGCGGGCAGCAGAGGAGGACAGAGGGCAGCAGAGGAGGACAGCGGGCAGCAAAGGAGGGCAGCAGAGGAGGACAGCGGGCAGCAGAGGAGGACAGAGGGCAGCAGAGGAGGGCAGCAGAGGAGGACAGCGGGCAGCAGAGGAGGACAGCGGGCAGCAGAGGAGGACAGAGGGCAGCAGAGGAGGACAGCGGGCAGCAGAGGAGGACAGCGGAGCAGCAGAGGAGGACAGCAGGGAAGCAGAGGGGGGCAGCGGGCAGCAGAGTGACAGAGGGCTGCAGAGGGGGGCAGCATGACAGAGGGCTGCAGAGGGGGCAGAGTGCCTGGGGGCAGAGTGCCTGGATGCAGAGGGGGCAGTGTGACAGAGGGCAGAGGAGGGGGACAGAGGGCAGAGGAGGGGGACAGCGTGACAGAGGAGGGGGACAGCATGACAGAGGGCAGTGAGAGGTGACAGAGGGCAGAGGGGGCAGCGTGAGAGGGGGCAGAGTGACTGGATGCAGAGGGGGAAGTGTGACAGAGGGCAGAGGAGGGGGAAAGTGTGACAGAGAAGGGGGACAGTGTGACAGGGGGCAGTGTGTCTGGATGTAGAGGGGGCATTTTTGCATACAACTAAATAAGTATTTCTGTCCTGACCTAAATACTTATTACATTTTTTTGACCCAACTAGTTCTAAAACAGGACTGCTCAGTAATTATTTTGGAGGGGTGCCTTGAAAAAATTTGGAGACTCTAAGGGTGCCGCGAACTGAAAAAGTTTGGGAACCACTGCCTTAACCCATGTTTTAGTTTAAACTCATTCGACTGTATTTTATTTCATTGCATTTTATTGTATTTTATTCCAATTTCCCTTTTGCTGCCCTCCCTCTGCGTCTCTCCCTCACCCCTCCCCTGCCTCCTCTGGCCATTCTCTTATTCCTCTCTGTCCCCTGTCTCTTATCATGCCGCCTCGCTCCTTTCCTATACACATCCTCTCCCCCAAACCTATCTCTCACGGTCCCATCCCCCACCCCCCCCTCGCTCCATCAACCCCGACAATCTCATCCACATCTCCCCTCGTCCCTCCCTCCCTTTTTCGTGTGCCCTCTGGAACTCCAGGTCCGTCCGTAAAAAATTGTCCTCCATCCATGACCTCTTCATCTCCAACTCTCTCAATCTCCTTGCCATCACTGAAACCTGGCTCACTTCTTCTGACACTGCCTCTCCTGCCGCTCTCTCCTATGGGGGCCTCTCTTTCACCCACTCTACCAGACCAGACGAGCATCCAAGAGGTGGAGTGGGCCTCCTCCTATCCCCTAACTGCACTTTTCGGGTCATTCCCGCCTTACCTTCCCTCTCCTTCTCCACCTTTGAAGTCCACTCCATTCGGCTCTTCTCCAACATCCACCTCCGTGTCTCCATCATCTATCGTCCCCCTGGCCCTACCTCCCTTTTCCTTGACAACTTTGCCGCCTGGCTCCCCCACTATCTTTGCTCCGACCTGCCTTCCATTATACTTGGCGACTTTAATATCCCTATTGACAACTCTTCTGACCCGGCCACCATCAAACTTCTTGCCCTCTCCTCCTCCCTCGGCCTCACTCAGTGGACCTCCTCCCCCACCCACTGTCTTGGTCACTCCCTCGACCTTGTCTTCTCGCACCTCTGCAATCTCTCTGACTTCTCCAACTCTCCCTTCCCTCTCTCTGACCACCATCTCCTCTCCTTCACTCTGTCTTCCTCCCCCGCTCCCTCCTCGCCTAAAGCCACCCTCACCAGGCGCAACCTTGACGCCATCGACCCCATCTCCTTCTCCTCCTCTCTAGACACTCTCCTATCACCCCTTCCCTCTCTGGCTTGCCCTGATCAAGCCTCCGCTCTCTACAACCACTCCCTCACCACTGCCCTGGACACTGTTGCCCCGGCCTCTTCTATTCGCCGGCATCGCCTTATTCCCCAACCCTGGCACTCCAAACTTACCCGCTCCCTCCAAAAGTGCTCTCGCACAGCCGAACGCCTCTGGAGGAAATCTCGTTCCCTGGCGGACTTCCTTCACTTTAAATTTATCCTCTCCTCTTTCTGCTCTGCCCTGTCACTCCAATCTGGCTACCGCCCCCTCCACTCCACCGAAACTGCCCTGGCTAAAGTCACTAATGACCTCTTTTCAGCCAAATCCAAAGGTCACTTCTCCATATTCATCCTACTCGACCTCTCTGCAGCCTTTGACACCGTGGACCACCCCCACCTGCTGCAAACTCTTCTTTCTCTTGGCCTCTCTGGTTCTGTCCATGCCTGGTTCACCTCATACCTGGATAACCGCTCCTTCTCTGTATCCACGTCTGGCTCTTCCTCCACCCCCTCCCCTCTCCCTGTAGGAGTCCCCCCAGGGCTCTGTTCTCGGCCCTCTACTCTTCTCGCTCTATACTTCCTCCCTTGGTGCTCTCATCTCCTCATTTGGTCTTCAGTATCACCTTTACTCTGATGACATTCAGCTCTACATCTCTTTTCCTGATCTTTCCTCCTCCCTCCTCTCTCGTGTGACTGACTGCCTCTCAGCTATCTCTTCCTGGATGTCCTCACGTTTTCTTAAAATTAACATCTCAAAAACTGAACTTATTGTCTTTCCTCCGCCCAGACTTCAATCCCACCACGACCTCTCTATCGTTGTCAATAACTCCACTATCTCCTCTGTCACCCAACTCCGCTGCCTGGGTGTCACTCTTGACTCCTCTCTCTCTTTTGCCCCCCACATTCAATCCCTCGCCCAAGCCTGTCGCTTCCAACTCCGTAACATTGCCCGCATCCGTCCCTTTCTCTCTCAGGATGCCACCAAAACCATCATCCATGCTCTCATCATCTCCCGCCTCGATTACTGCAACCTTCTCCTTACTGGCCTCCCCCACTCCCACCTTGCTCCCCTCCGCTCTATACTCAATGCGGCTGCAAGACTCATCTTCCTCTCACACCGCTCCTCCTCCGCCTCTCCACTCTGTCTCGCCTTACACTGGCTCCCCTTCCCCTACAGAATCCTTTTTAAACTCCTTACCACCACTTACAAGGCTCTCTCCCAGTCTACTGCCCCTTATATCTCTAACCTCCTCTCCATTCACACTCCTGTCCGCTCCCTGCGCTCAGCCAATGATCGCCGCCTCTCCTCCACACTGATCACCTCTTCCCACTCTCGAATCCAAGACTTTTCCCGTGCTGCCCCCCTTCACTGGAACGACCTTCCTCACTCCATCCGTCTCTCTCCCAATCTGTGCTCCTTCAAACGGGCACTTAAAACTCACCTGTTCCTCAATGCCTACCAACCATCCATTTAACCTCTCATCTCTTCTGCTCATCCTCCCTTGACCCCTCATCTCTCTCCCCTTTGATTCACTGGCTCCCTTTTGTGCCTGACTCTGTTTACCCTCCCTTAGGATGTAAGCTCGAATGAGCAGGACCCTCTTCCCTCCAGTCTCCATACCTGTTCTTCTGCTCCGTCTCTACTGTATCTGCCCTCCCGGAGTTTCTAAAGTACTGGTACTGTGTGTTTATTGTTCTGTACTGTTCTACCCTGTATAGTCTACTGTATAGTCTACTGTTTGTACTATGTGCGGCGCTGCGGAAACCTTGTGGCGCCCTACAAATAAACGATAATAATAATAATAATAATAATAATTTATTATTATATAATTAAAAAGTTTATGTTATTGCTGATTAATATTATTATATAAGTCAGCGCTGCTCAACTTTTATCTTTTTCATTTGAATGACCAGCAATAACCTTAGAGCAGCAGTGCCTTATATTCCACAATTTATTTATTGGATCTAATTTATTAAGAATAAATAGGAAATATTTTAAATATCTCTAGTGCTGATTGCCCTTTTTTTACTTTGTCGTTGATAGGAATATAGCTAGAAATATTAGAATTCATCCTCTAATTAATGAAAGCCGAGGGCAAGACTTGGTGCATATGATGATGGTGACTATTACAGCTATAAACTGTGTAGGAGAATTGTGGTCATCTGCTGTGCATATGCTCTTATGTCATCATATATTTTGCAATCTATTAGTAAAATACTCCTTGTGAATACATTTTTCTTCCTTATACAAGGGAAACACTTGTCACTTCTTATTGCTCAGGTCCTTACAGCCCAGGAGGCATTGCAAGAGCTTCTGAGCTGAAAGCTAAATTGACCACAAATAGGGTGTAATTAACACTAAAAAAAAGACACCTGTATAAATAGGTTGATATGATGCAGCAGATATAATACTACTCGTGTAGAACTGAAAGTAGCAAAAAAAATTTTTTTAAATATGTTCATAAAATCCTATAATCCTAATTTTACTTTAACTTTATTATACCTTATTTAGTCCTGTTATTGTTACAGGACCAGTGAATAGTAGTGTTCATAAGAAGTAACAGTAAATTTTGAAAAGGCACCAATGCGGTCCTTCGGGCTGGTGCAGCATGGAACTATGCCAGTTTGTGTGGTGTATCTTTTGTAAAATCGCTCTGCGCATGCCATGATGAGTTGAGAGTATGAACAGGAGTGTACTAATGTAGGATGAGTATAGAAGGGGCATGTACATGCAATTGCAAACAGATACAGACCCGGACAAACAAGCTAAGAAGCTAAGAAGCTGTATTATTTGAGTGTCGTTAGCAGCAGGTTCAAATAGTGGATGCTGATGATGACAATTTCCAGCACTGTCAAATCACTTCAGATTGACTACTCACGAATGCTCCACTTGGTCCATTGTAGGCCTGTTTGAACAAAACTTTTTTGTACACAAGACAGGGAGTTGTTTCTGCTGTATCAGAGTGTTTTTTTGTAGTTTTATTGATCCTTAGTAACAAATGTGTTTGTTTTAAATAAAATAAATTCACATTTGTGCAAGTGGGATTTAAGTCTATATGACATATACTTGGCACGCATGATACTGTTTAATAAAATAGATTGTTGTCAACCCTTGCATATGGTTGCAATTGTGGCTTTTTTAGTGAGTGCCAATCGCTCCTGCGGTATAGTTGGAAATGCAACCAACTACATCAGCACTCCTAAGCGCAAAAGTCAATTTGGATATCACATGCTTATTTTGCATAAATGCTTTTATGGAGTGATTTAATAATTTGTGAACAGAGAGGATGGAGGAAAACTAAGCATCTTATGATGGGAGGAGCTGAGAGAATCATGGCATTTCTTGTTTACTGCAGTTTATGAGCATGCATGTGCTAAGCTATGGATCTACATGTAAAAATGAGATTTATATTGTAGAATGTTTTAGGATGTTATTGTTTAAATAATATTTAAGAAGAGGTGAAAACGCATTTGGGGTCGTTCGCTGTATAACAGCAAGATTGAGGACCAGGGTTTTGCGTAAGCGAAAATGGCTGCACATTCACCTTCTATTCCTTATATAAAATAATGGCAACCACTTAATACCTGAAAAAAGTCACAGACCCAGATTTCAATTTTGGCGAACAGGTCACAGTTTTAATAGTATAGATGATGGTGGCGAAAAAAGCAATACAAGTTCAACTAACAAGCTAATACATCCAAACATAGGGATGACCAACAGGCCCAGAATTCCAGGCACTAACTTATGGTGTCAGAAAGTCTACACCCTTTCTAGCCTCAAAGGGCACGTTCACTGAAACAATGCCCAGGAGCTTCAAAGAAAGCTCTAAGAGAGGCAAAGTTCGAAGGTGAAAGACTCCTGTGGCCAAACATAAACTCTTGTTGCATGTATTAGCCACTGACTGCTTTGCTTTCTCACCGACAGTGCCTCATCTGAGTAGGGAAATAAAAGTTAGATAAGCCATACAAACACCACACAAAAGTAACAGACATAATGTTGTAGCGGGTGATGGAGGGATTTCTTGAAGCAATGAGTGAGAACTTCCTGTTCTTGCATATTATCTAGGCTTGTTTGCCACTCCCAGTGACAGCATATTGGATATGATTTAAAATAAGCCTGGGAAAACTAAGTAACCACTGAAGGTAAGTGCAATGTCATCCTACAAGCCTGGCATTTAAGTGCATTCATCCATATGCAGGTCTTCCTTTATCATAAATGCCAAATGGCATTTATGATATTCTCCCTCTGCCCAATTGACCTTCTATTCCTTATATATAATAAAGGTAGCAACTTAATACCTCTAACAATACACATACACAGATTTCAGTTTTGGTAAACTAAGGTCACAGTTTTAATTGTATAGATGATGGTGGCGAAGAAAGCAATGCAAGTTCAACTAACAAGCTAATACCACACAACAAAACATAGGGATGGCCAACTGGCCCTGAATCCCTGGACCCTAAACGAGACATAGTTGAAAGGGGGAAGAATCCCGTAAACTCTTGCACCATGTATTAGCCGCTGACTACACTGTTTCGCCCCCAAAGATGTGTTCCTTTAACACATAGCCCATCACCTGACACTAGAATCTCCCCCAAAGAGCCAAAAATTTGGGCTTTAAAAATATCCAAACCGTCGCCTGTGATAAGCACCCCATCAGGTGGCATAATTTAATTAAAGGGTGTTGTATTACTGCTTCCCTCCGAGCACCTCATTAAAATAAAGATAGGCCAATTAACCAGTCATAAAGCTTAGTTCAAATCCAGTTCACTACCGGTTCCCCTCCAAAGTAAGCTAAGGATGATATTGGACCAGTTGCTATCGGCTATGAGCTGCAAATCCGCTATGTTATGTAAAATGAGTTCAATAGATTTACCCTTACAGTAGTCATTATCCACTAAAAATTCTGGAGCTTTATCACTGACAGTCCACTTGATTTACACTGGTATGGTAGTTAGCACTCGTCACAGCACTGGGGTCATGAGTTTGATTCCCAAACATGGCCTTATCTGTGTGGAGTGTGTATATTCTCCCCGTGTTTGCGTGGGTTTCCTCAGGGTACTCCGGTTTCCTCTCACAATCCAAAAACAAACTGGTAGGTTAATTGGCTGCAATCAAATTGTCCTTAGTCTCTCTCTGTGTGTATATGTTAAGGAATTTAGACTGTAAGCTCCAATGAGGCAGGGACTGATGTGAGTGAGTTCTCTGTACAGCGCTGCGGAATTAGTGGAGCTATATAAATAAATGATGATGATGATGGGCAAAATTGAGATGGAAACATGTAACCAAAGCATGCCTTAACCAGTGCTGGGGCGGCAACCCATATGAAGGAAACAACCATTATGAGGCCCTTCGTCGGAGGAAAAATTAGGTAAATCCCATTGTGCCCAAAGGTGACAAGTCCTGGGCTACCAAAGCTGGATTTAAGGTTACTGCAATTTAGGGGAGGTGTCCACCCCTATTCTAAAGGGATACAGCTACCTTCAGCCCTATAATTGTAATACATTCTTGAAAGATAATCTCAAATTGGTATTTGGTTAGAGGCGTAGTTTCAAGATATAGCAAACATGTATGCCCACCAATAGGTCTAACATACATGTAAGCCCGAGCCATTGCAACTGGGAAAATGGATGGATCTGGAGGTACCTTCATTGTGACCCAATGCCCCATGCCAAATTGATATGTTTTCAATTTATGCAACTTGCAAATCAGGCCTGCATTTCTAAAAAAAATGTTTTTCTGTCTGTTGTCCTCCTTAGTGGATTGTATTTCTCCCACCACATCAAAGTCTTCATCTAAATTGTCACATCAGAAAACTATGCCACGGCCCCATAATTGAGCATCCCAGAGCTCCATAACTACCACTAATGTGAAAATCTCTAGCACAAAGAGATTAGCAATCATACATGATGAAACACATTGTAATGGCCACGACCATGTGCACATGGTCTTCGAGATAGAACCAGAAAACTCTTATGTTCCACCGCGCCTGTGTGCAGCTGTAGCTCACAGCCGGGACACAACAGTCCCCAGCCATATGAGCACCTCTTTAAAGTCATCATGAAAACGCATCCAAATAGATGAGTCCAATCTAGTTTATTGTGAAACAACATGAATGCTCATGTGCTTAATCACACAGACCGTCGCCCTCTGCAATTTCTGGCAATAAAACTTTACCCATTGGCATGCAAAATTAAGGGACCCAAGAATGATTAGAACTGGACAATGGATATTTTATCCGAATGCCTGACTGACAAAAGTAGCAATCTCAATATCACTATCTTGAACACAGGAAAGCGGCAGAAACCCACTATTGTGCCTTGTATGGTGACTTATTACACTAAACAGGTTTGAAATTGGAAAACATTTTTTTCCAATGGCCTCATTCCTACTAACGGTGCCAGTCACAGGTGGGAGCATAATCCCATTGTGAATCAGCTTTGTGCAAAAATATAATGTTTCTGGCTACTGTCACAGCCGCTGAGTTAAACACGATGGCTCGGCTGCTGTTTTTTTTCACGTCAGCTGCCTGTCAGACAGCACATCTGGCCAGGACATCCTGGTCGCTGGGCAACAGCTCCTGTCAGTTTTACCGCGCCCCAGCATCAGGGCAGAATGCTGGGTGCATGCGTAGGAATATAATGAATACTTATTTGCTGCCTATGGCGCTTCTGGGTCCTATCCCAGAAGCGCCAAAGTGTTTTAGTGTATTCCAGCTCTAAGTGAATGACTCTTGTTGTGACCTCTGCCTGAATACTGGGCCTTGCCTGCTTGTCTGTAGCCTTGACCCCTGCCTGAATTAATGGACCCTGCCTGCTCACTTGTTGCCTGACCTTTGCCTCAATACTGGGCTTTGTTTCTATGCTTGTTGCATGATTACCAGACCTTGTCTGTTCATTGGTTGCCTCAGACCTTGGTTTGTATCTTGGACCATTCCAGGTTCGACCTTCTTTTACCATCCAGACTATGGTCTCCAAACATAAGCTCCTACTACTTGGTGTTAAGACCTCTGGGTTTCCGAGTACTTGTGAGCAAATTCAGCTTTACAGGTAAAGGTGGCTACTATAGGCGAAGACCTCTACTGCTTGTTCTAGTAGTCCATGTTTGGGACACTAGCCGTAACAGCTACGATGGTCCTAAGTAAGAGTTAGGAACAAGGACAGCTAGCTGAGCAAATTCGCACCTGGACAAATCATGTTGACATGTAAGGGGTGTAATTGCAATTGTTGGTGCATGAAGGGAAAAAAGCCGGTCTTGCCTGTAACACACAAACACTTGTCAGCTTAATTTAAACGCTGCAATTTCAAGGTAAGCTAGGACACAACGCTCGCCTACTTCCGAATATGTTCTCACATTTCTAAAATTAACCCCCCCTGCCGCAACAACATGGCTCTGACAAGGAGCAAAAGTGCACCCTCGAGCTGGATTTATTGAGGCTGGTTGCAGATTTTGAAAGCTAATCCCACAGGACAACTAAGTTAAATATAAAGTCATCTACTATATAAATGCCTAGTGGCATGTGTGGAAAAAAAACCCAAGCTGCAGCGCCACCTGCTGGGCAGAGTTATACACTGACCTATATATTTCTTGAAGGAGAAGTGAAGTTGGGAGTGGTTGGTGGTTGCCGGGGGTGACTGTGGGGAGTTTTTAACACCTTAAGTAGCTTGATGAAGGATGTGGCGATGAAGATGAAGGATGAGGTGATGGAGAAAAATGATGAGGTGGTGACATGTGGACAAAACCACGTTAAAAAAGGGCGCTTGCGTCGGGAAGTAACACTCTTCCCCTGAGGTGGCCTGGGCTAGGCCCAAATGCATGACAAGAACCTTTTTAACACCTTAAGTAGCTTGATTTGTCTAGAATGCATGAGTATCATGCACGGGTTAACTTGTATAATATATCAGCTTACATTGGCCATATGAAATAGATAATGTAGTGTGCTATACTTAAGCCATGTAAAAGGACATGCTAAGCTTTAGTAAAGCAGACACAAAGTCATGGAGTGAAATTGTAACTTTGTCAGCATCCTAAGAATAGTTGTTTAAAGACTCACTAGTACATCCATGTAATGGACATGTTCCAAAGAGTGTGTATTCATAGCAGTAAATTATTATTTTCACTTAGGTTAAAATACTTTTGGTTCAGCACTAATGATGTATTACCAGTTCTGTAAACCCGTTGGCCTTACAGTTACCTGCAGAAAACAAAGACATTTAGGCCTGTCCCTCAACATAGGGGGAGCTGCTCCTCTCTAACAGGCACTAGGCCATAGTTAAAACACAAGTGGAGGAATCAGCTGCCATCTTATTGTAAAAGGCAGTTGGAGAGCAGCGTGACTTAAGAATGGGCAACTGGACAATAGTGATGATAGAATTGTCAATAACTCAATGATGCCGCAACACAATGCATTTTGTTCCGCACATCCAGTCTCATTTAAATGCCTCAGTTTTGTTTAGTGCTGACATCCGTTGACTGAAAATTATTGCTATAAGCGATCTCACCCCAGTTTACCCACCCAGTTTATACTTGGATTACAAAATACTCAATTCAAGTCTATTAGTATATATGATGATTTGTGTTAGAAAGAAAATATATAAGCATCATATATCAGCAATAAGTGTATATTTTAGGTTCTATAATGCCGAGGACCTCTCTACTCATAGTTACATCACCAGCACAGGTGGCAGCTTACATTTTATTTGAACAGTTGAGGGGACATGGTTATTACCAGACTAAAAGCTGGTGAAATGCACAACATAGAAAGCAATGATACCTGCAATAGAGCGGACATAGACCTGTGTTCATCAATAGATGTATCTTCAGATCAGCTCCTTGATAAATCAGTGTAAATAGTTGGCACTCACTGAAATACTTCAATATAACGTAAGAGTTGCAATACATTGGAGGATAAAAGTGAAGTTATATATTCCTGGCTTAACCAGCACAGCACTGATCAACACACACACAGCAATTATGAGCCGCAAAAGTTCAGTACCATAATACTTTTTGAAAGAAGGACAGGTCAAGGCATTAAGCGGTGATAGAAAATCATTGTTAACGCTTTTATCAATAAATAGACCTGTTCGTTCATTTTCTGTAATGTGCTTTAAGTTGGGCTCAAAGTTAATTTTTCACCTGGAGTGTGTGTTCCCTCAAGTTATATATGGAGAGTCAGGAGGGGATTTTCTCTTTTAACCCTGGTGAATCCTGCTAGGATCTGTAGCCCGGAGAGAGAGTGGTAAGTGGAGGCACTGCAATTGATAAGATAAGAAATGGTGAGATAACCCTAACCATAAGGTCTATAGCACCCGTCTTCCAGCAAGGTCATGTACTCAGAAGCAAAGGGGCTGCAAAAGATAATAGTATCCAATGTCAACATCAAAAGTCTAGATTTAAGAAAAACTGTATGTAAAGAATTGCATCTAAAATGCAGAATAAGGGGATGCTTTTATACTATTTTTAGTTTGCATTTGGTCAACATTGAAAAAGTGTATTTCACTGCATAATATGTTGGCGCATTATATTATACTAATTATTGACTGTGGGAGTAACACATTTTTGCTCCTTAAAATGGGCAGAATGTGCCAGACTACTACAAACTTGAGTAGAATGCAGAAAATATGCATGAGTGTGCCCTATTCTATGCATCTTTGCAATATTAAGAATCCATTAAAATTCAGTGGATGGGGACAATATATTTGAAGCTTTTCCAATTTATGCATTGTATAAAGAAACACATAATAAACACAGGCCCATGTAAATGAAAACTAAAATGTAAAGTAACACTTGAAGTAGTCATTAGACAGTCCCCTTATTATCATGAGCCATGCCATGGATGAACAATTCAAATGCTTAAAGTAGTAAAATATAAGCACATGTGTGCAAAATAAACTGCTGTTTCTCTGTGTCTCTGTATATTTCTGGGTCATGTGTGATCTTAAGTGGTTAAGGAAGAGAATACATTGCTATGTATTGGATTGATAGGATTTATATTGCATTAATATCCTAATTAGTCTTCAAAAAAAATCACATAATTTTGAGAAGCCATTGACATATGGGTATATTATCCTATACCCATATGCCCATATACCTATTAAATGTCACAGCTATGCTTGCCATAACGGCTAATGAGTGGGAATGGGGAACAATAACCAATGGGCAGGGGGTGGGCAAAACTTTTCAACCTGTGCAGGGCAAGGGGAGTGGGTAGTGTAGGGCGTGCGGCTGGACAACTGGACTGCTATGTGCTGCTGATACTGCAGCTGCCAGGAGGGAGACAGAAGTGCGAGTGGCATAATGGAAGGCAGCAGGGAACAGATAAAATGGTGGAAAAAATACTGAAAGTGGATGAATAGTGCTGCTGAAATTGGGTAGGAGGTGCACCACAACTTACGTTAAGAAGCAAAGGTGCTCTCCAGTGTTTCACTTTTCCTTATTCCAGGGTAATTTTCTAGCTGAATGACTTTTCTAAAGCACATTCATCAGTACAACATGGTTACTTGGGCTCTTGATGGATGATATTATGAAGACAATGTACCCTTGTCAAAAGTTATTTGTGTCTATTTTTAATGTAGTTCTCTGTAGCTGCTGATTTTTGTAAATCACCTTTGTGAAGATGCAAGATGATACATGGTCCTTCTTTAACACCAAATGATGCTTGGTGGGATTTCATGTTAAATCTGACATATTTTGTCTATGTAAAGTAGATTTCATCAGAACATGTGACACTAGCATACATGTAGTATGCTTACATGCAGTATTAAATCCAATATTATACTTACCAAAATTTAAAACCCTGTCACATGAAATATTATAGTTTATTCTATGCATATTGCATAATTTAATTCCATGAATAATTAGCCGCAATCTAGTACCCCGTTTTATTTTGCATGCAATATTTATAATATAGTAAAACAGACCAAATTAATGAACAATAAGTTCTAAATATAATTTGGTATAATTTGTTTACTCAATCAATAGTAGTATTCTAGATATAGATACATTAATTAGAAATTATACCATTAAAGATAACTATGAAATATATTTTTACTTAAAGCAACTTATGTCATTAGAATGTGCAAAAGACTACAAAACTTTTTACAGATCATGTTCTTAAATTGTACATTTTTTGTTAACTTGTTTGTGACATTGCTTCAAATTCTATTCTCCATTGCACACTTCCTGATGTTACAGTTACACCATCCCATGTAAAATCTACTGTTTGGTTGCTCCTTCCTTGTATCAATCTTCCTACATCTTTGCATTCCCCATGCTGTTATGAATGGTGCTCCCTACTGTTCTCTTGGCTATTCCTTGAAGTACTGCTTTTGATACTTAAGAATTCACCAAGAATCGTAAAATTGGTGCAGATGAGAGAAGTCCGAAAGTGTATGCAGCTATATGGGTAATTCATATGTGTATTTAAACATTTACCTAATTGAATTTTCTCCTTTTACACTATCCTATAGCATTATGCAAAGGGAAAATATATCTTATTATATCCTATTATAAATTATTAAGGATATTAAAAGTCACATCTGGGTTTTGTGATAGGCATAACAGCTTGGCCTATGACAGTGTGCCTTTATATGATCATCATTGAGTTCTGAGGTTCCTAGGAAATAAATTATTCCATGTCTATTTGCTGATTTTCAAATCTTAAGAGTAATAAAAATGAGTGAATAAGTATTGCACAAATGTTAGGACAATGTTATAATTATTTTTTTAATTGATTTATGTTTAAAAAAAAATATATTCTTAATTCTCTTAAAGTTGGCTAACCTATTAAGCTCCAGTCATTCAGATAACATTAATTCTAAAGTTGAAAAAAAAAACTAATGTGATTGCTGACAAAGTGATTGCTGGTCTGGCTATCAATAGTATTCTTGTAGATGTGTGGATTTGCAAATTACTATGATTCACTCTTCACTCTTCACTCTTCTACAGCAGAGAAAGTGCCACAGATGCTTGCAGATAGCAATATCAATATGTGTATTCTGCAGGGGCGGATCTAGACAATAACTTTACCCCGGGCGATTTTAGGGGGGGCGATTTAGGCCCTGCCCCCTTTCTGATTTCTAAGGCTGCCGGCGGCTGCACAGTATGTGCAGGTCCATTCAGCAGTGGCAGTGTGCTGCCCCGCTGCTCTGATTGTGTTTAAAACACAATCAGAGCAGCCGGGCAGCACACTGTCACTGCTGAACGGACCTGCACAGTGTGCAACTGTCGGTAGCAAGCCCCTGATAGGGAGGCATTCGCCCCGATCGCCCCCCCCCCTGGATCCGCCACTGGTATTCTGAGCTGCGTGTATCTTAAGATATGTGTGACTGTGTTAGATGCGTTTGCTGCATGAGGATAAATTTAAAGCATCTCATACTTTTTATGCATATGATATACTTTAATTGTACCATCACGTGGTAGACATGTCAGTTAACATCATCAAACAATTGATAATGACTGGCGTTTTAATGTTGAATAGTTTTATATATATATATATATATATATATATATATATATATATACATATATATATATATATATATATATATATATATATATATATATATATATATATATATTTAAATGGCTTGTCAGGCCCCTCAAAAATTGATACTCACAGAATGGGCTGGTCAAGGGGGAAAAGAGCATGGGGTCCACCCCGAAAAAGCTACAAAAAGAACCAGGCTATGACACCAAATTATATGGAGACCGACAGCCGGCAGCCTAGGGTCCATTCTGCTGAGCATGCGGATGAATTTTCTAGGAGAATCAGGCCCATAATAAAATGCTGGCCTCCACCTGTAGGACAAAAAAAAACAGCTCTGTACTGAAAGACCAAATTAGGGAGCTAGTGAAAGAAATTTTGTGGCAGTAGAAAGAGTGGGGTTGTCAATGGGAATGTTGAAATCGCTTAGTATGAGAGTAGGCACGTCAATGAATAGGAAATAAGTAAGCCAGCCAGCATAGGCATCAAAGAATTGGGAAACTGGACCTTGAGGGCGATATGACAGAAAGGTGAAGGTGGAGAATAGAGAATAGATTGATATTGTGATCGTCAAAAGAGGAGAAAGAGTGTTCCAAGGGTTTAACTCAGAAGGTGCAATATAGAGAAAGTAGAATGCCTACTCAATCACTTTGTCTCTTTCTGGATCTGGGAGTATTACTGGGGGAGAGTATCCCATACGATAGACCTGCAGGGTATGTTGTGTCAGAGGAAATAAGCCAGGTTTCTGTAATGGCAGGAAGATTGATGGATTTTGAAATAAATAGATCATGGATACATGCAAATTTGTTGCAAACAAGCTAAAGTGCATAGGAAAAGGGCAGAGATGGTAATGGAGATATTCAAGGGAGGGCTATCAAATTTTAACCCGGGGGGGGCAAGACTTGACTCAGCACCCTATTAGCAACATTTTAAATGATAAATATGTAGATGCCCCCAAGCCCCCCAGTCCAGTCTGTCCCTGGAGATATGTGGGTAAGGTGTGAGGGATTAGAAGAATGCAGTGGTGTTAAAGGGTAACTATTTTCATGCTACTTTCCCTTGTTATCAGTAGGGTCTAATGATGGGCAAATATAGTAATAATGCTAATATCGTAATAAAACACTGTCTAAACACTGTACATTTCTACTTATGTAACACAATCAATCTACACTAGAGATGGGCGGGTCCGGTTCTCCGAGAACCGAACCCACCCGAACTTTGGGTATCCGAGTACCGAGCTGAGCAGCTCGGTACTCTCCCGCCCGTTCCGAATCCAAATCGAGGCCGAACGTCATCGTGACGTCGTCGGATCTCGGGGCTCGGTTCTCGCGATACTTCAACTTTATAAATACACGCCTCCACAGCAATCCATCGCCATTTGACAGAGGGAGAGAGCAGGGTGTAGTCATAGGCTGATTAGAGCAGGGACAGAGAATACAATATTGTTCTTGCAATTGCTCTAACCAAAATCGCTAGTGCAGAGAGGAGGATAGAGGTTTATTATTTTTTCTTAATATTTGGCACTCCCCAGTGCTAATTGTGCATAAATATTTCTGGCTGTCAAAATTCATATCTGTCAGCAGTATCTACCAAATAATTTTTAGCACTCCTCAGTGCTTTTGTGGTGTCCTCCCTAATTGTGCATTAATATTTCTGGCTGTCAAAAGTCATATCTGTCAGCCGTATCTACTAAATAATTTTTAGCACTCCTCAGTGCTTTTGGGGTGTCCTCCCTAATTGTGCATTAATATTTCTGGCTGTCAAAAGTTATAACTGTCAACAGTATCTACTAAATAATTTTTAGCACTCCTCAGTGCTTTTGGGGTGTCCTCCCTAATTGCGCATTAATATTTCTGGCTGTCAAAAGTCATATCTGTCAGCAGTATCTACCAAATAATTTTTAGCACTCCCCAGTGGTTTGCGCTCAGAATGGATTCAAAGCAGTCCACATATGATCTGAATGAGCAACCAGGTTCTGTCACCAGTCCTGATGTTAGTGTTCCCAGTACGTCATCTGGCCAAGGCGATGTCAAACAACAGAGTGTTTCCAAATTAGTGCAAAAAACAAAAACCAAAAAAAATTTTACTGTATTGAAGCGAAAAAGAAGTGTAACTGAGCAAAAGTTAAGTGACGATAAAAAAAAAATTGCAGGCATGCCATTCTACACACGCAGTGGCAAAGAGAGAATGAGGCCTTCACCTTTGGGTATTAGTGGCAGATCCCAAAAAGTTACCCAGCCTACAATTGGTGCACAACTACTGTTACGCGTCAAAGCCGAGCTGCAAGATAACAGTGAGGCATTACAGGAGAATATTTGCTCTGATTCACAAATGACAACAATCCCTGTGGAGAGTCCATCCAACAGTGGGATGTCTAATCGTGAGCATTCTGCTGATGTGTGCCTTAATAGCCCGAGTGTAGCCGGTGATACCCAAATTGAGGATGCCACTTTGGAATTAGAAGAGGATGAGGGGGAGATTTGTGGATGCGACGAGGGCGCTAATGATGATGTTGATGATTATGATGCAGACAGATACCAAATTGCTTTTCTCAATTTCTATTTATATTCTAGATTATATAACGGCTGAATAGTTTTCTATTTTACTCCTAGTGGAGAGAGGATCTGATGCAGACAGATACCAAACTGCCTTTCTCCATTTTAATTTATATTGTACAGTATATAACGGCTGAATTTATTAGTATTTTATACAAGTGGAGGGGGGCCTAGAGAGACAGAATCCAAACTGGCTTTCTCCATGTCAATTAATATTGTACAGTCTATAATGGCTGAATTTTTTGTTTTTTTAAAAAAGTGGAGGGGGGCCTAGAGAGACAGAAAGCAAACTGTCTTTTTCCATTTCTTTACATATTTAACTATAAGTGTAGGGTGTAATATACATCCAAAGACGATGGCTGCATTGCCAATATGCATAGATGGAGAGGAAGACAATCTGTTTTGTGTGTAGAATAAATGAAGGCCTACCAACGAAGAATTAAACAGTTTTTTTGGATGATTTATTACCTCAACAATTAGATTACTTATCTCTAAAACAGTTGGAGCACTAAATTGGGTTATTTTAGGCACAAAAACATGTATTTTCCAACAAAATAGCAAAACAAAACCAAACAAAACCAAAACCAAAACACGCAACGGCGGTTTTGCAAAACCAAAACCAAAACCAAAACACGACGGTAATCCAGATCCAAAACCGAATCCAAAACCAAAACACGGGGGTCAGTGACCATCTCTAATCTACTCACAGTCACATACTTTTGCTCAATCTAACACTGTCTAAGCACTGTACATTTCTACTTATGTACACAATCAATCTACACACAGTCACATAATTTTGTTCAATCTAACCTTTTTCATTAAACACATCATCATATTGTCTTGGTAAACTATGTCCTCACAAACAGTGTAATCAGAGAATGTCCCACACATTGGAGATGGTAACTAAATGTGATCTCTCCATGTAAACCAGCCCTCCATGCTGTCCCAATGTAATTCCTATCATCCTATAGTTTCACCATCAAAACACTAGAAATAAACAGTGCATAATATTTCTCATATTTAAGTTTATTTCCTCATGTTCAAACAATTTATCAGTGCCCATTTGGGCCCATGTGAAATCCAGGCAAAGTCTCCAGATAAAGGTTTAAGATGTTTCCCTTTCTGATTCCTGTTTGCAAGCGAGTGAGTGAATGAGCGTGTGTTCCTCCACATTCACCACCGAAGGTAGGCGGAATTTTATTATAGGTTGCCTTGGTATCCTTTTAAGATGTAAAATTAACTTGATCTTGATTTCTAATTCAGATTACTAAAGGGGGAAGGTGTGCAGCTTTGCTGCCCACTAGAAATATCTGTGATACATTTTACACAGACATGTGCTATTGCCGCCAGTACACCAATTATTCTGCACTGCAATGATATCATCGCTGATGACTCATTCAGAAGAGACTGCTTCTTCACACGCGGATAGAAAAATGGGGAGGAACAAGGAGTGGAAGCAGAAAGTGGGGATTGCACAGGGCCCAGTGTTAGGTAAAATGTTGCCAGAAGCCATGAGGAGCATTTGGGGGTGTGATGGCCTTATCTGTGTGGAGTTTATATGTTCTCCCTGTGTTTGTGTGGGTTTCCTCCGGGTGCTCCGGTTTCCTCCCACATTCCAAAAACATACTGGTAGGTTAATTGGCTGCTATCAAAAAATTGACCCTAGTCTCTCTGTCTGTGTCTGTGTGTGTGTGTGTGTGTGTGTGTGTGTGTGTGTATGTGTACCTTAGGGAATTTAGACTGTAAGCTCCAATTGGGGCAGGGGCTGATGTGAATGAGTTCTCTGTACAGCGCTACGTAATTAGTGGCGCTATATAAATAACTAATGATGATGATGATGTTTGGTTCTTCTTATGTAGGCCAGTGAGTTAATGTTAATGGTAGTCACAAGTGCAGAGATGCCAAAATAGTTTTCTTCACATCGTTTTTTTTTTTGCAATGATCAATCTCTACTTCAGTTCTGGTCAACAATGTTATCTACATGAATTCCTCTGCTTTGGGCCTTCATCTGTCAGTGCCACATGAGCAATATAAATTAATATTGCAGCTTAATTACATTTACTAAACTAAACAGTGTCCTACAGAAAGCAAGTCTGTTTAGTGTGGGAAGTGTAATATAGCTGCTGACATATTGTAGATTACAGCAAAATGCAGCTCATTTCTGGCTTGAAGATACATCAGAGGGTCCTTGTTTGTCTGTGTTAAATATAGTTTTGCAATATGTAAATGATGCAAATCTTTGTTCAATTACAGATGAATGTGTATTTGTTATATTAAATTGTTTTATATTATTTGCATCCCCATTTAGATAACTCATTGATTCCTGTGAACAGAGGTTCCCCCTGACAGTAAATATTATTATGTGGTGGTCTCTGTGTTGAAGCTTTTATATGCTGTTTATGTCTCTTACAAAGCCAGTGAAGAATTGAGCCGAATGTGCAAAAAGGCCTTGCACATTAGCCCAGTCAAACCTAATTCTGATTGTTTGGCTCGGGGTTATGTGCTCCCTCTACTAGATTGGCCACCTTGCGTAAACATTATTTGTATTTATGGCAGGGGTGGCGAATTTAGCAACATGTGCTCTTTATATAGATCTAGCTTTTCGATCTATATAAAGAGCACAGGTTGCCGCATGGTGTGTGATCCTCCCTGTACTGCTGTGTTTTTCCAAGCTGGATGTCTAGACTGGTGAGATGTTATGTCTCTCGCTGGTATGACTGCAGATCTTGTGGGTTTGTGTGTCAGGCAGCGGCAGAATGACAGTGAAGCAGAAGCATTGTCAGCAGCACTAGGAGAGAAGCCACCACAACATTGTGGTAAACAGGCATGTCTGATATGTTACTGTTACATTCACTGCAGTATGACTGTATTACCCCATTCTTAAAATGTTTTTCACTAATAAATTTTAAATATCATATTATTAGATATTTGCCTGGGTGTGAGACACAGTGTGTTCACACATCCACTATACTTAGGCTGGGCAAAGGGCTAAAGGTAGCCCACTAAGCACTGACTTGGTGTGGGAGTCTTTGCAGGCTACCCCTCGCATACCACTCTCTGGTCGGCAGGGCAAAATAGACATAAGGTACCCTAATTTCATGACTCCTTTACAATATAAAGATGGGCAAAACGCTACATAATCTAAAAGTGGCAAAAGGCACCAGCCTATACAGTAACACAATCAAATTAAAAGCAAGTCTGTTTCTCCCTGTCATACCATAAAACAATCCAGCCCGTTTCGCATCAGACTCAGTCTTCCTGAAAAAATGATCAGACCCTTTCAGCTACAGAGTACCAGCCAAATACTGAATACGATTGATTAGGACCTCCAGGTATCCCACGCATATTAACCTAAGTGCTCACATGGACGAAAGTACATGCTTGAACATATATTGCCACAATAGTAACCAACAATAGCAGCCCCAATAACATTCAAAACATTTTTTTTTCAAACCCTCCCTTTGGTCAGAGCCTGATACTGAACAGTCCAGGCTGCTTAGATAATGTAAAGGAATTGGTCATTTTTAATAAATGTATCTGCATGGCACCTGTCTATTAAGCTGATCACTGTCCATCTCACCAGTCACTCCACATAGGAAAATTGTAAAATAAAGCTAGATGTTTCACGTCCAGATATAACATGCCCTCTGACCAAAAAACAATGCCATTTAGGGGTTTGTAAACCTCCATACTTCGGATGCATTTTTATATTTCAGCCTTCACAATTTCAGTTTGTGGCAGTTTGCAAACTGCACCAAAAAAAATATCACAATTTAATACATGCCCACTTAGACTTTAGCTGAACTTTGATATTGCTGTGAAGGGTTAGTTTGTAGAGATGTTCACTGACCCCCGTATTTTGGTTTTGGTTTTGGTTTTGGATCTGGATTAACTTCGTGTTATGAATTTGATTTTGGATCCCTATTTTTTTCTAAAATCACAATTTTTTTTTCTAAAATAACATAAATTGGCTATTTTTTGTTCCTATATTATTATTAACCTCAATAACATTAATTTCCAGTCATTTCCAGTCATTTTTTGTCAAGTGACAAGAACACTGCTACCCCTCCTGTTTCTGTATGAGCAATGACACTGAGCAATGGCACTGGAGAGTGACAAGAACACTGTTACCCATGTTTCTGTGTTAGCAATGGCACTGAGCAATGTCACTTGTGAATGGAGAGTGACAAGAACACTGCTACCCCTGTTTCTGTCTGAGCAATGGCACTGGAACTCCTGGATAGGGAGGTACTTATGGAATCCAAAACCCGCGAGATCCGACAACGTAACAATGATGTTTTGTCACGATTCAGATCCGACAACATGTAAAAGTACCGAGCCAGCTCGCGAGCCTACTCGGATCCCTGAAGTTCGGGTGGGCTTAGTTTTCAGAAAACCGAGCCCAAGCATCTCTATTTGTTTGCACTCAGATTAAAGGCATTCTGAAAGAAAAGATCAAAGTAGAATACCAGCCTCATAATATGGTATTAGAACTCTGTGGGATTTTAACCCCTGGCTATTAGTAAATACCATAATCTCCTGCCAAAGAAGCCAGTGGAAATTTAATGCTAGTGCTCTCAAAACCTCCTGTGTCACAATTCCTGAACTACTGCAGCATTAAATAATTGTTCTAAACAAAATAATTGAAGTGTTGTGTAAAGAGTAGGTATGGGTGAATTGCTTCAACTGATTTGTGAATTTGCTTGAATTTCAGAAATTTACTAGAAATTTGCCAAATATTTTACAATTACTGGGGTATCAGGCAACTGTGTCCCTGCTTTAAGCAGTGGAGACCAGTGATAGCTTATTGCTGGAATAGAACTGCTCTACCTTCATTTCCTATGGGAGCTGGTACTCTCACAAAAGGTACTTCAAAAATACTTCAACAATGTTGGCACTTGTGGTTCTCCAAGTGCCAGCATGCCCTGGCTGCCAAGGGTATGCTGGTGCTTGTAGTTATACAAGCATCAGCATGCCTACACTGTTTATGGCGCTTGGGCTGGCTGGGAATTATAGTTACACAATAGAAAATTATGTCCGTTCCTGTTTTTAACTACTAAATCGCCATTATTACCCTACACCCACCACTCAGGTGTGTAGGAAGAGCCCTAGTGCTTTCTGCATTGGGCTGGATGTCCCTAGAGGGGGACCCGCTCATTTATTTTTGGTGGATCCCACTCCCTAGGAAATCCAGTGCTGAACAGCCTGGGGTTGGTTTTCATTATAACAGGGGGACACCTGTCGTGTGTCCCCCTGCTATAGTGCCACCCAGCACAGCTGGTTTGCCTAGTGTTGACTATATGAAACTCGGGGGACCTCACGCAAATTTTTCCCAGATTTTCACATACCCAGCAATAGGCTGGCAGCACTAGGGTTAACAGTGCTCGGGCAGGGGGTTCTTACGCTTTTTTCTTTTTTTTTAACTTTTATCTATTTTTACACTTTTTACAGCCGCCGGACCACCGGCTTTATAGTCAGGACAGTGTAACAGAGATGTGTTTGGTAATCACGCAGCTAGATGAGGACAACACAGGAGAGTTAGCTAAACACGGTAGTTTTTGACGTTGCAGCAAATCGCTACAAATGACCAGCGATTTTTAAGATCAGAGTAAAAATTCCAGTTTAATATATCTGGCGACTTGAGGACTAAAATCGCAAGTTATCACCCGCAGTTTGCCGCGCTTTTAAAGTGCTGAAAAAAATCGAACCTTAATACATTTACCCCCAGGCTTGAGAACAGATAAATAGATGTTCTGAAGATGCAGCAGGGAAAAGATGCACAATTACCACTAATAAAAATAATGGGCGTGGGGTCATCTTATAATTGAATAAATAAATGTTAAAGATTTATTTAGTCTCCTATGTTTTTGCACTTAAGTGCAGTAAGTTTTTTTGCAGTTAGAATAACTGTAGATCTCAATGTAGATTAATTCATCACAACACATAGCAGTAGGAATCACTTTACCACATTACAGGTTGTAATACATCAATTGTCTTAAGAGCTGAATCTGTTTCTTACACACTGCAGTCTCCCCAATAGCATACTCACATGCTCTCTATTTCTGGCTCTCATTACTAGTTTTAATGTGTACTTAGGGTACAGGTTAATGCAGTATCAAGTCACCCCCTGGTGCCTCGCTGAACAAGCACCCACACTCTGAACACTTGATTTATACGTCTTATCTACAGAAGGGACTTGTCATCCAAAGAAAACATCACCATTCCATTCATCATATGCAACCTGGTGTCATAGTTTTCCAGGAGCTTGGAGTCACGACCCCTTTGTAATGAGGCATTCTGGGATATGGTAGAAGCTAACACATAGATAAGCTGCATATAGATGGCTATTAAATAAATATTTTATTAAATAGATGTGCATATTAGTCTGTTACAAAATTGTTCATGTTGAATGTATAATTTGTTACCAGCAATTAAAATCTGTATGCAGTTCTTATAGCTCTGGCTGCTAGTCTGGAGGGGCTGCCTCTATCATTTTCACTTTTTGATGGCTCTAGCTCATAAGATTGATCAAAGTATGATTGTGATTGTGACTCTTCATTTTTTATCAATGTGTTCTTCACATTCATAATTGTTGGAAACAAAACACAATGATGCAGTGATAAGCACATTGTTTGCAGCACTTTCACACTTATCAAATAGTGAAAAATATGTCTATTAACTAAAAATAATAATTAACAACATTATTTTTGGCTAAAGAAGCTGTGAGCGCAACATCTGTGTCAACCTCAGAAAGTATTATAATCTGGGACACATTCAAGCAAGATTCTGCTCTAACATCAATTTGTGTAAGATATAGTACTTCCTGTTGTCCTCCACCAGTGTCACTTGTGTTTGTAGTGTTTACTCAGTTTTATTTTTAAGCTCATTTTGTAATCTTGCCACTTCCTTTGATTTCATTCACACTTCATATTATAAGAGCAACAGCACTTATCTTATTAGTGATTTACTGCCACATTTCCATCTTGACAGCTGCACAAATTTCAGTTTCCTTTGTGACATTTGTTACTTTGTGGGGAATTCAATTGGCCGCGCTACTGGTAAAAGTAACATTATTACCGTTACTAAGGTAATAATGTGCTTAATTACCGTTATTACGGTAATACATTTAGAGTCCCGCTAATTTGGGGAAAATTGAATTCCCCCCCTTTATGTCCAAAACATTTTCAACAAGTATTTCTACCTTTTTTGTGGAATGTAGTTTTCTTTTGGTATTTCAACAACTTGTGCCCTACTACAACTGCCTGGTAAAGTATCTTAGAGGTGCTATAGCCTTGCTGTTTTGACATACTATGTATGCTTTGTTTCTCTATGGTTGAATGTAACTTGTGTAGTGGCAGGTGGGAATGTATGCAAAAAATAGTCTTGTGCTGTCTTCCACAATGTCTTGTAAATTCACACCAAGGCACATTATTATTATCTGATAAAATAAGGATGGTCAAGTTTGTGGGGAAATACCAAAATAGATATATTGAGCATGAACATTTAAATTCAGGGAATAATATACACAGTAGAAGCATATAGAGTTATTAGGAGGAAGATCCTTACAAATCTTTATATTGACCACTTTATTCATCAGCTCCAGTGGTGATGGAGTGACACAAACAGTCTCCAGGAATATTTCTAAAGAACAAAAGAAAAGTATCCAAGCCATAAATCAATATTAACTTTACTACTAATATTGCAGGACACATGGTCAATACTTATCATTGTCATATGATATTAGGGGTAAGAACATTAATGAATATATGAAGTATTTCTATATGTTTCAGATATTTCAAATGTTTATAATTTATGAATATATATTTAAATCTGTACATTAACATACATATGTTTGCATATATATTCAACTAAATTTGCTTGTATGAAAAGAAAAAAATATATACAAATTAATTTACATTTTCTATTGCAGAATACACATACATGTCTCCTATAATATGTAACACAGAGGAATTTGCAATACAAAATGCTGCAGATGGAGGAGCCACTAAAAATTTAAATACATTATGTAAATCTCACATGTTGCATGAATTTAATGGCAAAGTGTTGCACAGTGTGTTTATGTATGCAGCAATAAATATTATTGTAAATTCTTCAATATATTTCCCCAAAGTTGCAGAATAATTTTGGTTCTATTCAATCCAGTAATTGCATTTGTTCGCGACTTTATATCACCAATAAACTGAAAAAATGCCATTTTGCTTATTACAAATAAAATGTAGAAAAATAAGTCCACATGTGGAAAGGTAGTGCTATCTTTTGAACCTTCAGTATTATAGACCTACAAGGACAGACTAGTTATGTTTTGCAATAGAACATGTTCAATTTGTAATGCCAAAAGACATAACATACATTTATATGATGCAAATAGAAACAACAACATTGACCAAATTGCAAATTATATATACTAATACACAGAAACCATGTAGTATGTGTCATGTTAGATTTTTGTCATGTTATATTAAGAAAACAAAAAGAAATATTAGATAACATATATATTGTTACACTAAATGTTTTGCATCTTCTCATACACAGGTGCCAACAATGAAAGTGATATGGAGGAAATCCATCTGCATGCAGAAGAGGAGCAGGTTCCGAACTGTAGAAGAGTGTTTCTCATGGCCATGTGGACGCATATAGAGATATGTTCTTAAACAATTAGAAATAAATATGTATGTACTTGTTACTGGTTTGCTTTTGTTTATTTATTACGTATTTAATTTTTAGTGTTGTTATTATTTTTGATTTTTCTTTTTACTTTTAGTTCATGCATTTTCTAGTTTTCTACAAAATCTGATTGTATTCATTTAAATATATTACATTCATTTTTCATAGTGAGCTGACATAATGTTAGGTGTGTAGGAAAAATGTCTTATACATAGTGTTGTGGGCAAAAATATTAGCACCCTTTTCTAATAATGAACCAATTATTCCAGAAAAAGCAGAGAACTGTACTAAGTCATAGCTTATACCACATAGAAATCATTAAATGGGATGGACAAAATGATTGGCAACTTTTAGAAGTAGTTGGATATAATAAGACTTCAAGCAGATTATTTTCCTGCACTGTGGAACTGAACTCACCTGTGGTGAGTACCATGTGCCTGCAATTTTAACAATCACTAATTAAAAGAGCTTGAATAAAGGAAAGGACTCTTTCTAGTGTTTTGTGTCACTGTGTGTACTTTAATGAGCATGGATAAAAAAGAGAAAACCATAGAATTGCCTGAGGTCAGACAGAAGATAGTAGCCAAGCATGGATAATCACAAGTCTACAAATCAATTGCACAATTGCTGAACAACCAGACCTTTGAAATCTGGCATATCACATGTGTGACAGTCATTTGTAAATTTAGTCAAACAATCATATCTGTATGAATAAGTCAAACCTCTGAATAAAATAACGAGTTCCGTACTTACAAGTTTGCTACAAATCATTATGTGATTTAAGACATATATAAATCCACAACAAGTTAATAAAATGGTGAAATGTGTTGTATAAAGTCCATAAGATTCCTTATGCTTTTTAGAGTAGAACTCTTGTCAATATTTAAAATGTTTCCTTAAGTTTTTAATTTCTTTCATACTCATATATTGAATGTGACCAAGCTTCTAAAGTCCTGTACTAAATTAAATTGCTATTACATTTTGATCCAACAGAAATCTTCCTACGCATAGCCACATGAAGTAAATGATTTAAAATCATGATGGCAGTAACAAAACACATCTCAGGTAATAAAAGTAACACAATAATGTATAAACCAAAAATGTATTTAATTATTTAACAAAAATAATCAAACTGTAAATCCATCTTTTACAAACAGAATAACTTCCAAGCAAGTGGGGAAATATTAAAATAAAGCTAAATAGAAGGTTATTTAAATTTACTAGACTTATTTTATATTGTCTAAGTTTCATAGGAATCTCTATTCAAGTCGATAGACTGAAGAGAACATACTTGGGACTATGTGAGTCATTCAGAGTCATGCAAAATTGTGTTAATAGCTTGAAAACACTTGTTGATTCTAACATTTGATGTGGCTATTAAAATAATACATCCTAAGAAGAAGAATGATTCTGTTATAAGAACTACATTTTACCGTAAATAGACAAAACAAGTGTCATTTTTAAACGTAGTGTCGGGATTCTCTTTTCCTGTAAAAACTAAAACAATTGATTTTTTTCTGCAAGTGATGCTTTCCCCACAGTCACAGAGTAATAACACTCTCAAAGCTTATTATATTGCACTTTTTTTTAAGCAGAAGCTATTTGAAAAGAGGCCACTTCATTTTACTACTCTTTGATACTTTACACTCCCCCACTCCTAGGAGAAAATAATGATAGATAAAATTCCAGAAGAGAATAATAATAGACTGTCATCTGAACAGACACAGGTTGAAAGTGGCATGCATTCAGCCAATCAGAAGATAGCAAGTATTTGAGTTCCTGAAAAATTAGTTATTAGGTGTGGGACAGTTTGCCAATATACATTAACTTGTTGCACTTATATATTTTAAATTATATAAACATAGACTTTGTGTTTCATTTTATTTTATAATTACATTAGCATGCTGGCAATAGAGGACTTTATGAGCAGTATACATTTAGCCCATTGTTCCATATACGGTGGGTTTGAACTCTTGCGCTGACAGCTGTTCAATTTAACCTGGTCTTCATTACTTACAAATGTTAATACAAACATAAAATTGTCTCATTTTGCATATTCATTTATTAGCCCTATTTAATTTGCAAGATAAAATGTTGACATGTAACATATATTATGTCACAAAAGTATTTACTTCTTGTGCATAGATAAAGTAACAAAAGACCTATTTCTCCAAATTCCAGCCCCAGTTCACTCTGCCCTTAACTATCCGCCATCTACAATCTCTGCTACAGGTAGCAGAACATAGCAAGTAAAAGCTAAGCGGGTATTTTTTTAAAGTTTAATTAAATGAGAAATTTCTTTGTATTCAAAGAAGTGCATTCATTTTTGAGTACTTCACTTTAGTTTTGTAATTGATTTATTTCTGGAGGCTTTAGATATTGATTTAAAGTTAATTTCATTAGCTTATATTTCTTTCATATCAGTGTCTTTTTAAAAAATTAAGGATGAGAAGGAGGCTGAATTTGAGCCGCCTGGACCTTCGGTCACATGCAGGTCAGGCATCTAGAGTGCAAGCACTGTCTACTGTTGCCACCGCAGCAGTCTTACAGAACAGAACAGCATCAGGTTCTGATGAACAATGTAGCAGGTGGACTCAGTTTTAAGGAGGATCAATTCAGCAATGGGTGCTGTGACCTCCTTGCATGTATACGGCAGTGTGGGGACTGAGAGACCGGAGCTGTATGTAACTTCCCATCCTTTCTTACTAGTTTCAATGAAACAATTTATACCGTGTTACATGGTTGCATAGTTCGTGAGCTTGAAAAAAAGATGCCATTCCCTTGAGTTTAACCTTGAAATTGCAAGCATTATCTGTGACAGCAGTGAATGTGTTGGAGGTCGCAAATCCTGCCCATGCCATGACATTTGGCAGAGACAGATCTGGCAGTGCTAGCCTGATTGGGGTTGCTCATGCAAAGCAGCCTTATCAGAGGGCAACTATCTTTTGTTGTCTCCACTACTAGAGCATGCTGTTTGTTAGAGGCACCACCCAGGTCTCTACATCAGTTGCGGTAGACACTTTCGGCCTAATTTAGAGTAGGCTGACCTTAGGTATAAAATTACAGCCACATCTTTATATTCGTGCAACTCAAAATTCACTGTAAATATGTAAGTAGCAGATCTTTAGATAAACAGTGTAAATATATGGCTGTCGTCATCATCAGGATTATTACTTTAAAAAAAACCAGTTAAATAAAAGCAATCACCCTAAAATAAGTAGCCAACACCAGTGCTATAGCCGAGGCTGGTCACCACTAAAGCAGTAGGACGAGTGTGTGATTCCCTGCAAAATCAGTAAAGAGTACCAGGTTACTGCAGCATGGTGAACATGGGATAGAATTGTCTTAGAGAACTGGGCTGCAAAAAAATGGATTCTGCCCCCAGCAGCCCAATGCTGAATAGCACTGAAATCATCCTCGCATACCTAGGGTGATGCATGCCTTGGGTACAAACAATTTATTTTGCCCCTAGAGAATTCTGCCCTGTTAATTCTGATCAGACTAGGGCTGCTATTATAACAGGGGATGCAGCAGGTCTCAATGTTGTAGTGTAACCAATCCAGCCTCACGTAACCTGATACTGGTTGCTGCTTTGGCAGGAGGACCCAAAGCAGTGTTCCCTCTAAGCTGAGCAATCTGGAAATGATAGAGTTAAACCTGTATCTTACTAGGAAACATCTTGCAGATTGTGAATGCAAACCTTTCGAGTGGAGCCCTCATTAGAGTGACCTTTTAACTCTTTCCTTTCCAGATTACTCAGCTTGGTTGGAACACTGACCCAAAGCTCTAGCGTTAACCAGCTCAGGTTGTGGCACTGATGCTGGTTCGTTATTTTAGAGTTAAATCTTTGTTTTTTAACTATTGAAGATACATTCGGATGATCATCATGTAGTTGGGCAATCTGCAGAATGGAAAGATAACCCTATGCAAATATATTATAGTTAAGATGGGGTTAACTAAAAGGAGGATTTAACAAAAAAAAAGTCAAATCAGGCAATGGCACAAAACTGTTGCATAAGTTCACTAATTTCTAGTTGTGGCTAATGAGCTATAGCCATAGTTTATCACTAGCCAAGAATTTGATAAGCTTTTACATCATCCAGCAGCAGAATGTTATTGATGATGGCTAATGGCAAAGGACAGGCTCCACAGAGACAATAAGTTATACTTCGTGTTACAGTACTAATACATTGTTTATATTAAAACATAGGTATTCATTTATTGTACCTCACTTAAAAAGTTTCTGAAAAGTAAATACCGAAGAAGAACTGAGAGACAAGTTGATTAACTTCCCACTTTGTAGCACAATCTTATTATTTTGCTTGTGTTATGACATGTTTACAATATCATTTGGGTGCTTAAGCCTTTGAAGCTTGAATGAATTCTAATGATATTACTTTAACTTAAAAGTTTTCTCAATTGTATTAGTATGAAGAAATAGCAATTACAAAGTATGGAACACTTTTTTTCTATGATTGGTATATCAACAATGTGAGGATTAGGTGACCTTGTGATGTGTTATGTGGGAATTAAAAGGCATATTTATTTGAAATAAAAACACATTACAGTTTTAGATTAATACTCATAGTACGTTGATTTAATTGTTTAATTTGCACTCACCACACTGCACAAATAAAATATTTAAAAGTAATGCATGAAATAGCAATAAAGGAAAGATATTTCTACAAAGTCGTGTAATTAAAAAAATCTACAATGTATATTTGAAAGTAACCATTCAGATTAATTATAAATTGCAAACACCTGCTATGCAGATAATAGTGGAGCTGATCGTAACCATAGACATTGTCTGTAGTCTAAATCTAATTAAAGACTATTCAAGAGCATGTGGAAAATCAATACCTAATATGTTTTTCACAGCTGCTTTCCTCAGCACTGCTAACATGAATGGGGAAATGCCAATACTCTGAACTCATACATGTTCTTTGTTGTATTTCCAATGATACAGACAAGGTCAGAAGAGATAAAATGGGTTCCAAATTCACAAGTTCCTCAATTAATAGCTTAGTTATCAGACAGCATAATCAAAGCCAACTATCAATAGGTGTTGAATGTTAACAGAAGATCTCTACAAAAACAAATCTCTGCTTTGATTTTCACCTCTGGGGCATCAGCCGGTAATTTGTTATATGCACAATGTAGTACAAATGGAATCATGTTTTGGATGTTAGCTGATAACATATCATAACATCATTTCTTTCAGTGAAAATTGATGGAAAGTGATCAGCATGTTTGCTATAAATAACATATTTACTGTACACTGCAAGTCAATTATAAAATAAAATAAATTAACCCTTTAATGTACAAGTAAGCTAAAATGTTGCATTTTCACATATACATATCTTAGTTTTCACTAGTAACAGAATGTGAAATCCAAGGTTTGAGTGCATGCATATAAATAACATAGCAAATGAGAAGCTACAACAAACTGAGAAAACAATACTGGGAATATGAACAATGGGAGGGCAGTCTACATTTTACTGTACACAAAAAACAATAAGGCAAGTACCCACTATAGAATTTACTGTTTACTACAAGGATTTTACTAAGGTCTGATAGAAAAATTCCCAATCAGCAGGCTGATTCATGTGTACATACTATACAAGTTTTAAAGTATTTAAATCTGTTTTAAATTTAAATTTTAAATCACATCTGTGATCATAACCGTCAGCTGATAAGATCATGACTCTGTAAACTCTATGGAGATCCTGATCGTGAGTGCATACACACTGCAGGATTGAAAGGATGCCGTTCCACAGCTGAATGAGATTTATAGTTCTGCTGAACAGTCTAATCAAACTATGGTTGCTGCTTTAGACTGACTATCGTTCATTGTCTAATTTACACACTAATGCAATATCGGGCTGAACAGTTATCGGAACATTGACGTGATAATTGGCTGAAAACACTGTAGTGTGTACCCAGCCTAAGGCAGCCAAGGATATATTCAATCTTACAGTTCAGGTACAAGACAAGGGTTTGTTGAAGTGAAAACTGATAAACTCAGAGAAGCAAATTATACACCAACATGGATAGCTGAATATTCAGATAAGACAGGTTATGGTTCCTGAAAAAAGGCAACCAACTGTCTGTATTTAGAAGGGACAGTTCTGATTCAAGTGGATTGTCCCACTGATCCAGCAATCAGGACTTTTGTCTTCAGGACCTGACATGTGCTTCTGTATATATCTATTTCAATGTCTTAAAATATCTCTCAACAGTACCCCTCCACTCTGCTCAAAATCTGTGCTTCTCATCCACATTCTTTACTTGCTCCTATTTCCATTCGCACAACTTTTTGGAGTTGCACCTACTCTGTGAAATTCCCTCCATCATACAACAAGACTATCCCTAGCCTCCAAATCTTCAAGTGTTCCCTGAAAATTCATCTGTTCAGACACGGTTATCAAATTCCTGAACCTTCTTTCTAACCTGCCTAGTATATTCTACCTGATTACCTCTACTATATATAGTTCTCTCAAAACATATGTTCTTTTTCTATACTCCAACAACCTTCTGCCCCTCAAACTAACACTAATCTGGGTCCACTTTACCTCTTGTCTATAGACTCTAAGATTATGTGAGGCCATCTTTACCTCTTTATCTGCTTGTTAATTCTCAGTCTTGTTTTATTAGTTAGTTCCCAATTGTCAAGCGCTGCGGGGTATGCTGATGCTATATAAATAATTGGTTATAAAATAATAATGCTGCATTAGTTTCTACCAAGGACTGCCATAGAGAGCGGAGCTATGTTACATATGAACTGCAGAAGAATTTGAGAAGACTGAGGAACAAAGTTATTAATTTTTTTATTAATGTGTCACTGAAGTTTTGAGAAGTTTAAATCCAGAAAATCAGAGGAAAATAATTACATTGCTTAGCCATACAAAATGCTATACAAACAAAATGAACCTGTATATGGTTGTTACACAAGATCTTGGTAAAACAATTCTTAAGTTTAGTAAGAAAAGCAAAACGAGACAGAAAGCATGAAGAAAATAATAAATAATGTGTTTTTGTAACAACACGCTATTAAACTATTAAAGTTGAAGCAGTCTTCAGAGAGAAATTCTTTCCCATTGTAACCTGTGTTTCTATGTTCTTTAAATAGAATCTGGTCAGGCATACCACTGAGATTTTAATTCCTCTATCCTGAAACTATAAAGCAAAATATTAACTGGGACTCTTAGATTCATTCAGCTTCCAGAGAATCCAATTAGGTTTTATCCTAGACAAAACAGTTTTATTTTTCATAATTGCAACCATATTTTTTGGTCTCCTTCACACTTGGAGATGAGCTATTTTTTAAATGTCTGCCAATACTGAGCCTTATGGCTAGTGATATATGATGCAAAATAGAGAGTACAGAGAGCACAAAGAGAAATATATCCAGTGCATTGCCAACAGAGCCAGCGTGGTATATATGCCACAAATAGACTAATTAATGTGAATATTCTTCTCCAAAACCCTTTCATTCAAGGACAACTCTGCCAAATATGGAGTATTATGCCCCTCATGTCACAATTCCTGCAACATTTAAAAGTTTGATGGTCAATGTATGTTCAAGTTATTATTATTATTATTATTCTTTATCTATATAGCACCACCATTAATATGCAGTGCTGTATTTGTCATTCACATCAGTCCTTGCCCGATTGGTGCTTACAGTTTAAATTCCCTACACTATTGGTGAAATGTTTTAGAACACCACATTTTTTTAGTTTTTAAGTTTTTAGTGAGATTTAAGCAATTCAATACCAGTGAATAACCTGAAATGACAAAATGGTAAGCAGCAAGCTGCTAGAGGTTAAAAAATTTAGGTTAGCAAAAACAGAAAAATAATGTAAATTTCAGAGCTATACAAAAGGTTATTTTCATGGAAGTAATGGGTTAACAACTTGCAGCTGTGAGTGATAAATAATTAAATTATACAACATACAATGCTCAAGAATTGCAGCTTTATATCCCCAAAAATGCCACCACACTTTGAAACAAATATACACTGGTTTAATGAATATATATATATATATATATATATATATATGTATACCTGGCCAGAATAGTCTCCATACTTAAACCTTATTGAGCTGGTTTGGGATGAACTGGATATAAGTGTGAAAGCAAAGCAACCTACAAGTGCAACTCATTTGTGGGAGCTTCTGTAACAGTGTTGGCAAGTACTTTTCAATCAATATTTGTTGTTCATTGTAGAAAGAATGTCATAAGTGTGTTCAGCAGTTGTATCTGCAAAGGTGGCAACTTTGATGAGACAAAAATTAAGAAATACAGTTTGATGACAGCTAGGTAAGGCTTGTAAGTTAGAAGTTTTTAATTCCAGATGGTATTCAATATACAAAGAAAATAAAAGAACTACCCTAGAGATATCAAATGAGTCTTGCATATCCATAAACTATTTCATATACACTTTTTCAAGTAGCTGTCCACAAAAAGTTGTTAATTCTATTCTGCATTGAAGGACAATGTCAGGCATACATGCATTCAGGTAAAATTTAGAAAGAGGAAGATTATCTCACCCTCAACACTCAATGGTTTTTTAAATTCATCTATTTCCATTCATGTTATAAGTTCTAGGTATTTCTACCAGTGAGAAACCTACTCAAGGATGTCTAGGCAATAGTGATGAGTAACATCTGGAAAAGACAAAAACTCCATTGAGTCTACATTGTTAAACATTTTTTTATAGTTTTTGTAACCCTCCTAACAGTGCAAATAAGCACATTAAAAAAATATTTTCAGGAATGGAAGGAAATCTGTTACTACATAAGTCGGCAAATTGTAAAGTGTGTAAAGTATTCCCCTATAACTTTTATTTCATTTATCCTCTCTCTCAGGATGCTACCAAGACTATCATCCATGCTGTCATTATCTCTCGCCTGGATTACTGCAACCTCCTCCTCACTGGCCTCCCCCACTCCCATCTCTCCCCCCTCCACTCTGTACTCAACTCGGCCGCTAGACTTATCTTACTCTCATGCCGCTCCTCCTCTGCCTCGCCTTACACTGGCTTCCCTTCCCCTACAGAATTCTTTTCAAACTCCTCACCACCCCTTACAAGGCTCTCTCCCACTCTACTGCCCCCTACATCTCTAACCTTCTTTCCATTTACACTCCTGCCGCTCCCTGCGCTCAGCCAATGACCGACGCCTCTCCTCCACTCTTATCACCTCTTCCCACTTCAGAATCCAAGACTTTTCCCGTGTTGCCCCCCTTCACTGAAACACACCTCCCTCGTTCCATCCGCCTCTCTCCTACTCTGTGCTCCTTCAAACGTGCGCTGAAAACCCACCTCTTCCTTAAAGCCTACCAATCATCCACATAACCCCTTCACAAACTACCCTCGCTCTCCCCTTGCCTTATCTGGCCCCCCCTGTGCCGGTCTGTTTTCCCTCCCTTAGGATAGTATGAGATAGGGATAGGGAAAAATGGGTAAGGGTCGCACCAATTAATGAGGAGTTATCATACCCTGATATAATTTGTAATTATATCATATAAATATTGTTCTTTAATCAGAGGTGCATCATAACCCTACAGGGTTGAGTTGAGGAAGAGAAGGAAGAAGTGGTTTTAAATATGATGCACTAATAACTCCACATACGCATTGAGTTTGTTCAGTAGAATTCTATGTTCTCAAAATGATGTAAAACTTAACCTTTATTATTATGTTTAAAATAACAGCTAAAATATGTAAACTGATTTAAAATTGAAGTAGTAATGACTTGTATAAAAACTGGCTATGCCTGATATGTCTCTCTGTTATATATTACCGGGGACATATTTTCAAATTCTCATCCTGACGATTTCCCGGATGAATTACATATGTAAGTCCCCTTTTATTGTGCAGTTGCAGCGTATATAATGTGTCTAAAGGTAGCTCATAGAGTTATGCAACTCCTAAGTTAATAGGTCCGCATCTAATAGATTATGTGATATAGTTATGTTATTGTGAATGCTGTAACAATTGTATCTACAGCGTATGATCTCTATATCTAAGAATTGTGGAGGTGTAACATTCTTATGTCTCATAAAGCCCCTCAGCTTGTTTATCTTGAGAATCGCGGAGACGGTATAACATTTCTTATATCACACACAGTCCCCAGCTTATATTCATTAGTGTCAGAATGGTTATATAACATGGAAAATCATAGCCCCCTTCGGTAATGCTGCTGATCCGTCTATTACCTATTTTAAATCATCCTTGTTGAATACTAACCATCACCTTATAATGATGGCAGTTTATTGGACAGGAAGAATAAAAGCTGATTGTCCATTTAATGAGGACCTTAGTCTTTAAATCAATTGACACCTAACATTCCTTATATCTAATTAATTATATTAGCTATAAGATGGAGGACTGAATTGTATAAATGCCTACGGAGGAAACTAATTACATTGTACAATACACCGATATGGTTAGAAATCAGTAGATGACTATCGGCTTCAGATGGTTATTCATTACAGGTCTAACACATATTAGTCCATGTCCTGTATATACTAGTATCAGTTGGAACCCTAGTCTATAACTTGTGTTATCTGAGAATATCGGAATTCAATCTTATATCAAGTTCCTCCGTTTATGTTCAAATAGTGTCACCTTGATTCTGTTTGTATTGGGATAAATTCACATCTTAATAGTGTGACTAGACCATCTCTTATATATTGTGGGTCATCACTATTCCTAAGAATTCTTTAGTATAATTAACGTCTTATGATAAAACCCGCTTGGGGATAGAAAGGAATGGATAGATCTTCCACAAAATAAAAATCTCGATCCTATCTCAAATTCCTAATATCATAATTTATATCTTTAAATCTTATTTGCCATATGATCTGAGGCTAGGTTCTTAATATATAACTGGGGCTGCTTGCATTGGGCTCTATCTCACACGTATACCAGCAAATAAATTGCTAGCTACCAATGAATTAGATCATTGTTTCTTTTCATAACTCTATGATTAAACAATCTGATCTCTAAACCTAAGCTGCGGCTGTAGCTGAATATTATTGGACATTATTTTTAGGCATAGTCAGTGAAACCAACGCGCGTTTCGCTAATGTGCTTGTTCACGGCAAACCCGTTACTCAGTATGAGCGGGGTTTTTAAAATAGCAGTGACCAATCAGTGATTACCGATTCAGTCTCTCCTAATTGATCCTAATTTAAGTCCGGGATAAGACCACTAAAATGACTGTGTATCTTTTAGTATTAAAGGAGTATCATCATTGGGTTTTCTTACTTTTAGTATACCCTGGATGTTATAGAATCCGATGTATGGGTTTTTGCAGATATGAATAAAACGGATCTAAAATTATAAGTGCATGTATAATCTGTATAAACACTTCCATAATGTAGGGAAGGAACCAGTGATAATCCATCCATAATATAGTAAAATTGTAATATACTATGTGATGTGACAAATTCTACTCAATGAGATGGAATATGTATATATATTATATTAAAATAAATTATATGTGTACCTATAGTTAACCTAAAGTGAAAATCTGTGTTTTAAACATTGATATATTTATATATTGGGAAAAATGATATAGTTATTAGTGAAAAAGAAAAAAAGGGAAAATAAATCAGAGACCTAAGTCATTAGTTTTAAGTTAAAGTATATGTGTGTTTTTTATATATTTTTTATTTATATTTTCTTATTTTTTATTTTTTTATATTATTATTTTTGTGCAACTGTCATTTCTTTCTCTCTTGTAATATATTTTTTATTTTTTCCTTATATTCTTTTTTATATTTATTTTGCATTTATTAATTTTTTGTTTTCTAATAATTTTATAATACTTACTTTTATATTATTTTAACATGGATTATCCAGTGATCCATGACTGTGAAATAATAAACTATCGTGCCATCTATTCCTCCAACTTATATTCTTGTGTAATATATTTGTGTATATATTTTACAAATTCCTATATCCTCACATCTAATTTTTAATATTTAAATTTCTTATTTTATCTGCAGATGATCACGTTTACCAACATCTCATTCCAGGTTTGTATATTTAATATTCTGTTTGATAAAGGAAAAGGAGAATTTTTATAATGTTGTCCAATTTTATATTCTCATTTCCTTTTATATATTTTTCTTTTATGATTTACAAAGTAACCTTAATGTAAGTAAACCAAATATGATTGTAAGTTCGTAGGAACATGGTGTAATTTACATTCTCATTTAAACCTGCTGGTTGCATAGACTTCATTAGGAAGATCATTCTTGCTTCCCTTTTAAGTAATTTCTTTTTTATATCACCTCCCCTAATGCCCAGCTTGACTTTTTCCATGCCAAAGGCTGTCAGTTGGTCAATTTTTTTAGTTTTCTGGTATCCTGTTATCAAATATGATTGTAAGTTCATAGGAACATGGTGGAATTTACATTCTCATTTAAACCTGCTGGTTACATAGACTGTTCGGCATTTCTGATATTACCTGCATGTTCCAATAGTCTTTGTTTTAAGGGTCGACTTGTCATTCCTATATTATTCCTATATAATTACCATTACATGATTTTATTTGATTTATTGACGACATCTTCCTAGTCTGGGAGGGTGAAAAAGATGTATTCATCGAGTTTATGGATTTACTCAATACCAACAAAATAAACTTAAAATTAACCTTTGATATAAATTGGACAAAACTTAATTTTCTGGATCTTACAATCTGCGTAACAGAAAATATGGAACTTTCCACAGATATGTTTAAGAAAACAACTGCAACGAATAGTCTTCTCCACGCAACCAGCTACCATTTACCCTCTACCATTAAAGGCATCCCGAAAGGGGAGTATCTACGAACTAAACGCAATTGTGGCCAAGATAATGTGTTCACATTACGGGCAAAGGAACTTCAAGAGAGATTGGAAAGGAGAGGATATAGTCGCAAAATTCTCAAACAATCATATAATGAAGTAAAAGAAATTAACAGGGAATCATTAATTTTTCCGAAAAGGAAAACTAAGGTCACCAACGAACAAGTAAGATTTGTTAGTAAATTTAACAACCAGTGGCAGGTGATACAGAATATATTACAAAAACATAGTCACATTTTGAAATTAGACTCTGATATATCAGAAGTCATAAGTGACAAAATCTCCATAAGCTGGAGAAGTACCAGAAATTTAAAAGATCTTTTAGTTCAAAGCCACTTTGAGAATAGGACTGAGATTCGGCCAACTATTGATGGGTGTTATGCCTGTGGAAAATGTAAAGCCTGTAAGCTTATCAAAAAGACTAAAAATTTTACAGATAGATATGGTAAAAGCCATCAAATCAAATCATTCATAAATTGTGATACAAAAGGAGTAATCTGCTGTTTGACCTGTACCTGTAATGGTAATTATATAGGAATGACAAGTCGACCCTTAAAACAAAGACTATTGGAACATGCAGGTAATATCAGAAATGCCGAACAGTCTATGCAACCAGCAGGGTTAAATGAGAATGTAAATTACACCATGTTCCTATGAATTTACAATCATATTTGATAACAGGATACCAGAAAACTAAAAAAATTGACCAACTGACAGCCTTTGGCATGGAAAAAGTCAAGCTGGGCATTAGGGGAGGTGATATAAAAAAGAAATTACTTAAAAGGGAAGCAAGAATGATCTTCCTAATGAAGTCTATGCAACCAGCAGGTTTAAATGAGAATGTAAATTACACCATGTTCCTACGAACTTACAATCATATTTGGTTTACTTACATTAAGGTTACTTTGTAAATCATAAAAGAAAAATATATAAAAGGAAATGAGAATATAAAATTGGACAACATTATAAAAATTCTCCTTTTCCTTTATCAAACAGAATATTAAATATACAAACCTGGAATGAGATGTTGGTAAACATGATCATCTGTAGATAAAATAAGAAATTTAAATATTAAAAATTAGATGTGAGGATATAGGAAAATGTAAAATATATACACAAATATATTACACAAGAATATAAGTTGGAGGAATAGATGGCACGATAGTTTATTATTTCACAGTCATGAATCACTGGATAATCCATGTTAAAATACTATACAAGTAAGTATTATAAAATTATTAGAAAGCAAAAAATTAATAAATGCAAAATAAATATAAAAAAGAATATAAGGAAAAAATAAAAAATATATTACAAGAGAGAAAGAAATGACAGTTGCACAAAAATAATAATATAAAAAAATAAAAAATAAGAAAATATAAATAAAAAATATATAAAAAACACACATATACTTTAACTTAAAACTAATGACTTAGGTCTCTGATTTATTTTCCCTTTTTTTCTTTTTCACTAATAACTATATAATTTTTCACAATATATAAATATATCAATGTTTAAAACACAGATTTTCACTTCAGCTTAACTATATGTACACATATAATTTATTTTAATATAATATATATACATATTCCATCTCATTGAGTAGAATTTGTCACATCACATAGTATATTACAATTTTACTATATTATGGATGGATTATCACTGGTTCCTTCAATACATTATGGAAGTGTTTATACAGATTATACATGCACTTATAATTTTAGATCCGTTTTATTCATATCTGCAAAAACCCATACATCGGATTCTATAACATCCAGGGTGTACTAAAAGAAAGAAAACCCAATGATGATACTCCTTTAATACTAAAAGATACACAGTCATTTTAGTGGTCTTATCCCGGACTTAGAATCAATTAGGAGAGACCGAATCGGTAATCACTGATTGGTTACTGCTATTTTAAAAACCCCGCTCATACTGAGTAACGGGTTTGCCGTGAACAAGCACATCAGCGAAACGCGCGTTGGTTTCACTGACTATGCCTAAAAAAATGTCCAAAAATATTCAGCTACAGCCGCAGCTTAGGTTTAGAGATCAGATTGTTTAATCATAGAGTTATGAAAAGAAACAATGATCTAATTCAATGATAGCTAGCAATTTATTTGCCGGTATACGTGTGAGATAGAGCCCAATGCAAGCAGTCCCAGTTATATATTAAGAACCTAGCCTCAGATCATATGGCAAGTAAGATTTAAAGATATAAATTATGATATTAGGAATCTGAGATAGGATCGAGATTTTTATTTTGTGGAAGATCTATCCATTCCTTTCTATCCCCAAGCGGGTTTTTATCATAAGACACTAATTATACTAAAGAATTCTTAGGAATAGTGATGACCCACAATATATAAGAGATGGTCTAGTCACACTATTAAGATGTGAATTTATCCCAATACAAACAGAATCAAGGCGACACTATTTGAACATAAACGGAGGAACTTGATATAAGATTGAATTCCGATATTCTCAGATAACACAAGTTATAGACTAGGGTTCCAACTGATACTAGTATATACAGGACATGGACTAATATGTGTTAGACCTGTAATGAATAACCATCTGAAGCCGATAGTCATCTACTGATTTCTAACCATATCAGTGTATTGTACAATGTAATTAGTTTCCTCCGTAGGCATTTATACAATTCAGTCCTCCATCTTATAGCTAATATAATTAATTAGATATAAGGAATGTTAGGTGTCAATTGATTTAAAGACTAAGGTCCTCACTAAATGGACAATCAGCTTTTATTCTCCCTGTCTAATAAACTGCCATCATTATAAGGTGATGGTTAGTATTCAACAAGGATGATTTATAATAGGTAATAGAGGGATCAGCAGCATTACCGAAGGGGGCTATGATTTTCCATGTTATATAACCATTCTGACAGTAATGAATATAAGCTGGGGACTGTGTGTGATATAAGAAATGTTATACCGTCTCCGCGATTCTCAAGATAAACAAGCTGAGGGGCTTTATACGACATAAGAATGTTACACTGCCTCCGCAATTCTTAGATATAGAGATCATACGCTGTAGATACAATTGTTACAGCATTCACAATAACATAACTATATCACATAATCTATTAGATGCGGAACTATTAACTATGGACTTGCATAACTCTATGAGCTACCTTTAGACACCTTATATACGCTGCACACTACATATGTAATTCATCCGGGAAATAGCCAGGACGAGAATTTGAAAATATGTCCCCGGTAATATATAACAGAGAGACATATCAGGCATAGCCAGGTTTATACAAGTCATTACTACTTCAATTTTAAATCAGTTTACATATTTTCGCTGTTATTTTAAACATAATAAAGGTTAAGTTTTACATCATTTTGAGAACATAGAATTCTACTGAACAAACTCAATGCGTATGTGGAGTTATTAGTGCATCATATTTAAAACCACTTCTTCCTTCTCTTTCTCAACTCTTCCCTCCCTTAAGATGTAAGCTCACATGAGCAGGGCCCTCTTCCCTCCTGTCTCCTTACCGTTCTTCTGCTCCTAGTTTACTACATCAGCCAGCCTGGAGTTTCTGAAGTATTGGTATTTTTGTTTATTGGTTTGTACTGTTTTACCCTGTTTAGTCTACTGTTTGTACTGTGTATGGCACTGTGGAAACCTTGTGGCGTCTAAAAAATAAAGGATAATAATAATAATAATCCTGCCATCCCATGAAAATAATCTGCTTCTCACCTGCTCAGTTAACTGGAAAATCTTTTCAGTGGGGAGAAAGGGTAAGTTTAACTTTTTAGAGAAAGGGTGCAGACACCTATCAGTCAGCTCAGCCACTCTGCCCTTATTAAACACAGCAGTGGGTGTGACAGCCAGCACATAAGTGTTCTGGTATCTGGATTGATTGGAAGCATACTCCACGGTTGCACCATATGTGCCAAAGAATTGTGCTCCATCTGCTGGTGGTGAAAGTGTTTTACTAGTTGTATATCTAGTTATTAAATGCTGTAATCCTGTCTGTTGAATCTAAAAGTATTTGTTAAGATAGCTCTAGTTCCTTGTGGAGCCCAGCACATATATCCTGGATTTCATCTAATTTGTTTACTGTAGTATAATGTCCAAATGATTTCAGAGTGACCAATATAGATAGAAGATTGCTCTGCAGTGTTGGTTGTGATGACATCATCAGTAAGTCAATTTTTTGTTTGTATTATGATTCCCATAATGTACAGTAAAGCATAATATTGTGTCTATTTATAAATAAAAGATAATAATACCAATATGAGGGTTATATAAGACCTGGTAACCTGCTTACCTGTTGCACAAGCCTGCTATCTACTTAAAAGTAGGTAATGCAGGAGTATGAAGATGGAAAAAAATGTACAATGAAGATTTTGGCAGACATTGTAATGAAAGACCCAGAAAATGCCTTACAATCCATCAGGGGCACAACTCTGCATTGCCTTCCCCCATACCAAAGTTGTGGGACCGGTGATGCAGCTATAACCTCAGGCTCCCCTGCTCTTATATGAAAAGAGAAGAGATAGATCTTCTTCTGAGCATACACAGCAGCATATGTGCACACTGTGCATACATGATTCAGAAGAGGACTTCCCCCCTCTTTTTTTTGGGGGGGGGGGGGTGCGCTGTGGGGATGCACAGGGTCTCCTGCTGGGGCCTTGGAAGGATGGGGCATTGGCATTGCTAGGGCCCATTTACCTTCAGTCCCTGAAGCGGCCACACTTTCTTTCCAAGGTAGTTGTGCCACTGCAAGCCATATTCTTTCATTAAACTAGTATTTGCAATTGTTCTGCAGGAATTCTTAATATTTATTTGTCTGACAACTGTTTTGCAATATAAATTTTGGGGTCCAACATTACATTTAAAACTCCCACAAATACTGAGAGACCATGTTTAACTTTGTCTATAAAATATAAACTATTTGGGGTATGTAACATTTTTATCAAGCATTTTAACAAGCCACATCTGTCTTCCTTGTACAATGTAGATTTATAAGTTTCAAAACAAAAGATATGTGTGTAAGTATTGCTATTCTGGCTTTTTAAACATCCACATATAATCTGTTGAGAGAACCCCTTTCAAGAAATCTAGTAGTAAGTTCATTTTAAAGTGTGTCTCCTGCACACAAATAACAGTAGCTTCAACTCTCTTTGCTTCATAATGTAATTTACTCTAAAAGAGGGGGTTCAGATTATTTTATGGACACATTTTAAACGCCATAACATAATATATGCATTAACTTAAACATACTACAGATTATATAGAAGTATGGCAATGTTTTATTCTCACTCTTGACCAGCGTGAGAGCATTAACTGTACCTATGAACCACCGCTCTGTTGCCCCCAGAAGTTCCAGCAGCACCGGCATTAAAGTTACCATTGTACAAGATTGTTAACACCACAGAGATCAGTTCTCCTGTATAGATGAAAAGGGATACAGGATGGACTTACCCTTTATTGGTTCTCCCACAAAAGGACATCTGGGGAACATATTGGTAAAAATATTATTGTCACATACTTGTGCTCTGCGAGAAGTGAGGTAAAGGGTAGTTGGGACAATCTAAGTACCTCTTTTAAGCACACACAATTTAAAGTGACAGTGGGTATATAAGTATTTGTCTAGAATTATGTAGGCACATGTTATATGTTTTACTTCTTGTCCTAGATGATACTGTCTTTTTGGATTTCTATCTTGACCTTAGTAAATGTTTTATGTCAATGTTCTACCTAATGTATTTTTTTGCCACTTCTGTCCATTTGTGTATGACTTCTACATGATTTATCTCCCTCTTTGTCATTGACTACTTATCCATACTGTTTAATGATTGTGTGTGCAAGTCCTGCTGGGATAAAAGTACTTATGTGTAGATTAAGTTCTATGGGAAAGATTAAGTTCAATGGTGAAGACAATGGTGCACATTCAAATATAGCCTCCATGCCTGGCTGTGCTAGCCAGTATTGTATGGAATCTTCTTTCATTTTCTCCTCTTATCTCTGTGGGACATGAGCTAGATTTGAGTAAACACATAGATGTGATATGTCTTTGTGAACTGTTCCGAGACACATCGCCTCTTATTGAATTTGCCCCAATGACTAGCCTAGCCATAGTCACTTACTTACTAGTTTCTCTAGTTACCATTACATTATAGTAGGCCAAAACATATGTATCATGGAATCCAGTCTTCTCAGATTCTCATGGACCTAATTCCAGATTGTGCAGGAATTGAATACTAGCGTATGGTTAGGGTTCTGTTCAAAACCAATTCCTTAATTACAGCCATGGACGAGGCTCGTGATATATACGTTTTAAACTGTTTATTGCACAAAAGTATAATCCAGGGAAGGCAGAATAAACAGTAAACATTTCAGGCTGAATGGATTAATGGATTTCCAGATCTTGGCAAACAACAGGTAAATAATAATGAAATGCAGCAAATAACTTAACTGAAACCAGTTTGCAGTAGTAGCCAGAAACATGCAGGTAATCCAGGAACAGAGACACATGAGCAGGCTAGGAACTTCAATGACCACCAAAGGATTCTAGAAAAGGCAGGCATATATAGGCCACAGACAGGTGTGGATGATTAACTAGCAGTGCTAGTTAACCCCTGATTGTAGGAAAAGGCCGAACAGCAGCACCTCTGGAGGATCACAGGTACTGCAGGGTAATATGCACACAGGGAAACAAGGCAATCATAACACAGGGTAAAATGCACACAAAGATACAAGGCAGATCATAACATTATCCCCCCCTTACAGGAGCGGATTCCAGATGCTCCATAAAAAGTCTCTTTCAGGCTTTCTCTTCTTCTGCTTACTCCTCTTGCGGAATTTCCTTGGAGACATAATTGAGCCCTTCCCCAATGGAGTGCAGAAAAAGCTCAATTCTTCAAAAGCACAAAAAGAATTGTCAAGTTCATCCACCAAGTCTCTAGAAGTATCAATCTCAGACTCAGAGTCTGAGTCCCATTCTAGAGTCGGAACAGGACTGTTAATTTTATGAGAAGATGGTGAAATGCCCATGAAGCCGGTAACTAAGGTTTGTTGTTTGTGATTGTTCTTTTTATTTTTTGAAGATATAGGTTGACCAACAGAAGCAACGGACATCAATGATTTGTGAATAAGCATAGGAGCTGAAACACAGGCCGGAATGGAAACAGAAAAACTATGACCAGGAAACTCAACTGTTGATGGAGAGTACTTCTTGCACACAGCGTTAACAAAGTCCATGGTATTATGGATAATGGGGTTATCAGAATTTAGAAGGGAGAAGGCCCAGGTCTGTGGCTCCCCCCTAAAACTCATGATTATAGAACCAACTTGGTTAAATTGATTGGCAAAGTAATCTGGAGAGTCTTGAAACTGTTTCATGGAAAGCTGAAGAACCGAAATAAACTGTTTGATGTCTCCATCAAAGAAGACTGGAGGAGGATCTGATGACTTGGAAGAGGAATCTGGGCATTCTGGCTCACTACCAAACTCTGGGGAGTCCTCAACTTGAGCAGCAGTCTCTGGAGAATCCATCACTGGGATGGCAGAGCATAAGTCCCCGACTGGAACGGCAGTGCAGGAGTCCCCCACTGGAACGGCAGAGCAGGAGTCCCCCACTGGGACGGCAGAGCAGGAGTCCCCCACTGGGATGCAGAGCAGGAGTCCCCCACTGGGATGGCAAGCTGGGCACATTGGATGGATTGCCCAGACTGAGAACACCACTCGGACTGGACAGCACTGTGAGGAGCCAAAGAGCAGACAACACTGTGAGGAGCCACAGAGCAGACAGCACTGTGAGGAGCCGCAGAGCAGACAGCACTGTGAGGAGCCACAGAGCAGACAGCACTGTGAGGAGCCGCAGAGAAGACAGCACCAAGTGGTAACTCGGGCTGAACCGCATAGAGTGGCAACTCGGGCTGAACTGCATAGAGTGGAAACTCGGGCTGAACCGCATAGAGTGGAAACTCGGGCTGAACCACATATAGTGTGGCAACTCCGGCAGAACCACATGGACTGGCAACTCGGGCTGAACTGCATAGAACAGGGCCCTCTCTGGAGCAGACTGGAGGGACAGGGCCCTCTCTGGAACAGACTGGAGGGACAGGGCCCTCTCTGGAACAGACTGAAGGGACAGGGCCCTCTCTAGAGCAGACTGGAGGGAAAGGGCCACCTCTGGAGCAGACTAGAAGGGCAGCGCTCCCTCTGGAGCAGACTGGAAGGGCAGCGCCCCCTTTGAAGCAGAATGGAATGGCAGAGCCCCCTCTGGAGCAGACTGGAAGGGCAGCGCCCCCTCTGGAGCAGACTGTAGCTCAGGAACAAAGACAGTGGCTGAAGACTCAGAACTGGAGGCAGCGGCTGAAGACTCGGAACTGGAGGCAGTGGCTGAAGACTCGTAACTGGAGGCAGCGGCTGAAGACTGGGAACTGGGCAGCACGGTAACAGTAGACTCGGGTGCAGAGGCTGCGGGAGACTTGGGACCGGACACAGTGGTAGAAGGCTCCAAGCTGGAGGGAGATGGTGGCACCTCGAGGCTGGTGGCAAATGATGGCACCTTGGAGCTGGAGGCAGATGATGGCACCTCGGAGCTGGAGGCAGATGATGGCACCTCGGAGCTGGAGGCAGTTGCTGGCGCCTCGGAACAGGAGACAGAGGCTGGCACTTCAGAACAGGAGACAGAGGCTGGCGCCTCGGAACAGGAGACAGAGGCTGGTGCCTCGGAACAGGAGGCTGGAACTGGCACCTCGGAACAGGAGGCTGGAGCTGGTGCCTCGGAACAGGAGGCTGGAGCTGGCGCCTCGGAACAGGAGGCTGGAGCTGGCGCCTCGGAACAGGAGGCTGGAGCTGGTGCCTCGGAACAGGAGGCTGGAGCTGGTGCCTCGGAACAGGAGGCTTGAGCTGGCACCACAGAGCTGGTACCTGGGGTTGGCAGATTGGGTCTCATCCCAGGGAGCAGAACAGGTGAAGTGTAAACAAATCCAGAATGCGGAGAAAAAACAACAGAAGATGGTTTGGTAGGCTGTCGTGGTCTGCGGAGAGGACAGACTTGTAAGAAGTGTATATTACTTGCACAGTAGAGACACAGTTTGTTGGCTTTTCTGCGACGTCGCTCCGCTTTGGTCAGATGGGGGCGTGGACCACCTCTGAACCGGGCATTTGTTACACTCTAGTTGTTAGTTAGATGCAAATTTGTCGTAGTACTATTATGAGGTGCTGGCTGCACAGATTCAGCAGCAGACAGAGTTGGCTTAAGCAAATCAATGGTATTGGATTTCAGAGAAACAGATTCGGATAGTCTCCTGAGTGGGTCCAAAAGTATAGCAGAAAATGGAGCCAGCTGAGAGCGTAACAGAATTATGTCCATTTGTAGACACTGTAGCAGAGGCTGTTCAGCCATTAGTATAGCAGACATGTTTGCAGGGAAAATACAAATAAAATCAATTGCAATGAGAGTTCCAGGAGAAATCTGAAGCAGGGTTTTTCCACATGACTCCAAGGCTTTCTTTTTGGCTGGTCATTCTGTTAGGGTTCTATTCAAAACCAATTCCTTAATTACAGCCATGGAGCCAGACACGTGATATAAACGTTTTAAACTGTTTATTGCACAAGAGTATAATCCAGGGAAGGCAGAATAAACAGTAAACTGTTCTGGCTGAATGGAACTATGTATTTCCAGATCTTGGCAAACAACAGGACAATAATAATGAAATGCAGCAAATAACTTAACTGAAACCAGTTTGCAGTAGTAGCCAGAAACATGGAGTTAATCCAAGAACAGAGACACATGAGCAGGCTAGGAACTTCAATGACCAGCAAAGGATTCTAGAAAAGTTAGGCATATATAGGCCACAGACAGGTGTGGATGATTAACTAGCAGTGCTAGTTAACCTCTGATAGTAGGAAAAGGCCGAACAGCAGCACCTCTGGAGGATCACAGGTACTGCAGGGTAATATGCAAACAGGGAAACAAGGCAATCATAACACAGGGTAAAATACACACAAAGATACAAGGCAGATCATAACACGTTTCAGCCCTTTTACTCGGGAACCTAAATATAATCTTCCAGAAAAGTTCTCTGTGGACTCAGAGACAGTTGCTACTAGGGATGTGCACGGGCGACTTTTGAAGTCTCGTGTTTTGTGTTTTGGATCCGGATTTTCTCGATGTTTTGGGTTCGGATTTGTTTCGCAAAACACCTGCCGAAAGGTTTTGGTTCGGATTTAAGGTTTTGGATTCGGATTTTTTTTTGAAAAAAGCAAAAAAAGTTAAAAAAACAATTTTTTGGGCTTATTTTCACTCCTACGCTATAATTGACCTCAATAACATTCAATAACAAGCATTTCCACTAATTTACCGTGTATTCTGAACACCTCACAATATAGTTCTTAGTCCAAAACGTTGCAACGAGCTATCTTTCTGGACTGCGTAAGTGGAGTGGTCCCCACAATATAATAAGAAAACCATCAACTGGTCTTAATCGCACCAAAACATGTACCTGGACTGTGTAGAGGAGTGGGTCACCACGATATAAATTAAAAACCCTTAACTTGTATGATTCGCACCAATAATGTACCTGGACTGCGTAGAGGAGTGGGTCACCACGATATAAATTAAAAACCCTTAACTTGTATGATTCGCACCAATAATGTACCTGGACTGCGTAGAGGAGTGGGTCACCACAATATATATAATAAGAAAACCATCAACTTGTATGATTCGCACCAATAATGTACCTGGACTGCGTAGAGGAGTGGGTCACCACAATATAAATTAAAAACCCTGAACTTGTATGATTCGCTCCAATAATGTACCTGGACTGTGTAGAGGAGTGGGTCACCACAATATAAATTAAAAACCCTGAACTTGTATGATTCGCACCAATAATGCACCTGGACTGGGTAGAGGAGTGGGTCACCACAATATATATAATAAGAAAACCATCAACTTGTATGATTCGCACCAATAATGTACCTGGACTGCGTAGAGGAGTGGGTCACCACAATATAAATTAAAAACCCTGAACTTGTATGATTTGCACCAATAATGTACCTGGACTGCGTAGAGGAGTGGGTCACCACAATATAAATTAAAAACCCTGAACTTGTATGATTCGCTCCAATAATGTACCTGGACTGCGTAGAGGAGTGGGTCACCACAATATAAATTAAAAACCCTGAACTTGTATGATTCGCACCAATAATGTACCTGGACTTCGTAGAGGAGTGGGTCACCACAATATATATAAAAAGAAAACCATCAACTTGTATGATTTGCATCAATAATGTACCTGGACTGCGTAGAGGAGTGGGTCACCACAATATAAATTAAAAACCCTGAACTTGTATGATTCGCACCAATAATGTACCTGGACTGCGTAGAGGAGTGGGTCACCACAATATAAATTAAAAACCCTGAACTTGTATGATTCGCTCCAATAATGTACCTGGACTGCGTAGAGGAGTGGGTCACCACAATATAAATTAAAAACCCTGAACTTGTATGATTCGCTCCAATAATGTACCTGGACTGCGTTGAGGAGTGGGTCACCACAATATATATAATAAGAAAACCATCAACTTGTATGATTCGCACCAATAATGTACCTGGACTGCGTAGAGGAGTGGGTCACCACAATATAAATTAAAAACCCTGAACTTGTATGATTCGCTCCAATAATGTACGTGGACTGCGTAGAGGAGTGGGTCACCACAATATAAATTAAAAACCCTGAACTTGTATGATTCGCACCAATAATGTACCTGGACTGCGTAGAGGAGTGGGTCACCACAATATATATAAAAAGAAAACCATCAACTTGTATGATTTGCACCAATAATGTACCTGGACTGCGTAGAGGAGTGGGTCACCACAATTTAAATTAAAAACCCTGAACTTGTATGATTCGCACCAATAATGTACCTGGACTGTGTAGAGGAGTGGGTCACCACAATATAAATTAAAAACCCTGAACTTGTATGATTCGCACCAATAATGTACCTGGACTGCGTAGAGGAGTGGGTCACCACAATATAAATTAAAAACCCTGAACTTGTATGATTCGCACCAATAATGTACCTGGACTGCGTAGAGGAGTAGGTCACCACAATATATATAAAAAGAAAACCATCAACTTGTATGATTTGCACCAATAATGTACCTGGACTGCGTAGAGGAGTGGGTCACCACAATTTAAATTAAAAACCCTGAACTTGTATGATTCGCACCAATAATGTACCTGGACTGCGTAGAGGAGTGGGTCACCACAATATAAATTAAAAACCCTGAACTTGTATGATTCGCACCAATAATGTACCTGGACTGCGTAGAGGAATGGGTCACCACAATATAAATTAAAAACCCTGAACTTGTATGATTCGCTCCAATAATGTACCTGGACTGCGTAGAGGAGTGGGTCACTACAATATAAATTAAAAACCCTGAACTTGTATGATTCGCACCAATAATGTACCTGGACTGCGTAGAGGAGTGGGTCACCACAATATATATAATAAGAAAACCATCAACTTGTATGATTCGCACCAATAATGTACCTGGACTGCGTAGAGGAGTGGGTCACCACAATATAAATTAAAAACCCTGAACTTGTATGATTTGCACCAATAATGTACCTGGACTGCGTAGAGGAGTGGGTCACCACAATATAAATTAAAAACCCTGAACTTGTATGATTCGCTCCAATAATGTACCTGGACTGCGTAGAGGAGTGGGTCACCACAATATAAATTAATAACCCTGAACTTGTATGATTCGCACCAATAATGTACCTGGACTGCGTAGAGGAGTGGGTCACCACAATATATATAAAAAGAAAACCATCAACTTGTATGATTTGCACCAATAATGTACCTGGGCTGCGTAGAGGAGTGGGTCACCACAATATAAATTAAAAACCCTGAACTTGTATGATTCGCACCAATAATGTACCTGGACTGCGTAGAGGAGTGGGTCACCACAATATAAATTAAAAACCCTGAACTTGTATGATTCGCACCAATAATGTACCTGGACTGCGTAGAGGAGTGGGTCACCACAATATAAATTAAAAACCCTGAACTTATATGATTCGCTCCAATAATGTACCTGGACTGCGTAGAGGAGTGGGTCACCACAATATAAATTAAAAACTCTGAACTTGTATGATTCGCACCAATAATGTACCTGGACTGCGTAGAGGAGTGGGTCACCACAATATATATAATAAGAAAACCATCAACTTGTATGATTTGCACCAATAATGTACCTGGACTGCGTAGAGGAGTGGGTCACCACAATATAAATTAAAAACCCTGAACTTGTATGATTCGCACCAATAATGTACCTGGACTGCGTAGAGGAGTGGGTCACCACAATATAAATTAAAAACCCTGAACTTGTATGATTCGCACCAATAATGTACCTGGACTGCGTAGAGGAGTGGGTCACCACAATATATATAATAAGAAAACCATCAACTTGTATGATTCGCACCAATAATGTACCTGGACTGCGTAGAGGAGTGGGTCACCACAATATAAATTAAAAACCCTGAACTTGTATGATTCGCACCAATAATGTACCTGGACTGCGTAGAGGAGTGGGTCACCACTATATAAATTAAAAACCCTGAACTTGTATGATTCGCAACAATAATGTACCTGGACTGCGTAGAGGAGTGGGTCACCACAATATTATTAAAAAACCCTACACAGGTCTGAATTCCACCCAAAAAGTTTATGGACTGCGTAGTGTAGTGTTCCCCACAATATTATTTAAAATTTTTGCAGCAACAGTCAACGTTGTTTAATATCTGATACACCTCTATCTGAACTGCATAGTGGAGTGGCCCCGGTACCCAATTTGGTACCGAGGCAACAATAACTCCTCCAAACATGGTACAGACCATTCGTCATTGAGATCCCATCAAGTATGTTAAAGACAGACAGGGTCAAAGTGTTATTGGTTGACTTAGTAAACCAAAAAACTGTCCCTGTTGCACATAGTCGTGCAATGAAGACTGACTTTTTCATTTAAAGGCACCATCTTTCAAGTGTAGTGTTTGTAAGTCATATTATACTTTTGGTAAAATCTGTTTATTTTGTTCCTCTTTATGGTAACTACTAATAGAATTAAAGTATTAAATAGAAGCGGCAGTTCCTCTTTATGGGAATTAGTAATAGAATTAAAGTATTAAATAGAGTGATATAGAGTGGTAGTGTGGTATAGAGTGGTCCCCACAATATAATAATAAAACCCTCAACTGGTCTGAATTCCACCAAACAAGTATCTGGACTGCATAGAGGACTGGCCACTGGGTACCACACTAAAAAATATATAGAAAACCTTCAATAGGTCTGACTTAAACCCAAAAATAGTATCTGGACTGCATAGAGGACTGGCCACTGGCCACCACAATATAATATATAGAAAACCTTCAACAGGTCTGAATTACACCCAAAAATAGTATCTGGACTGCGTAGAGTAGTGGGCACTGGGCACCACAATAAAAAATATATAGAAAACCTTCAACAGGTCTGAATTAAACCCAAAAATAGTATCTGGACTGCATAGAGGACTGGCCACTGGCCACCACAATATAATATATAGAAAACCTTCAACAGGTCAGAATTACACCCAAAAATAGTATCTGGACTGCGTAGAGTAGTGGGCACTGGGCACCACAATAAAATATATAAAAAAACCTTCAACAGGTCTGCATTACACTGCACATACGGCTGCTCCTCCATCCTCTCCATCATATACATGTTGGAGTTTCAGCGTGTGAAAACCTCTTGTTTTTGATAATGTCAGTGCATTTTGAATATTTTTCAATTTGCCCCACACCACTGAATGTACTTTATCTATGATACGCATCTATCTATCTTGACTGCGTAGTGTGGTGGCCCCGGTACACAATTTGGTACCGAGGCCACAATATAATTAAAAAACCCTCCACGGGTCAGAATTCCACCAAAAAAGGGTATGGACTGCATAGTGTGGTGTGCCCGGAACACAATTTTTTACAGCGCCAACAATATAATTTAAAAATTGGGCATCAACTGTCACCGTTGTTTAATATCTGATACACCTAAATATGGACTGCACAGTGGAGTGGCCCTGGTAGTAAATTTGGTGCCGGGGCCACAATACCTCCTCCAACTTCCAAGTGTAGTGTTTATAAAGACAGACAGCGTCGAAGTGTTATTAGTTGACTTACTTAACCCTAAAATTGTCCCTGTTGCAAATATTCGTGTAATGGACAGTTACTTTTTCATTGAAAGACTCAAGCTTTCAAGTGTAGTGTTTATAAAATATAAACAACAATACAGTAGTTTTAGAGCACGTCAAAAACTCTTGTTTTAAATTATGACAGGGCATTTTACTTTTGGTTTAATTTCTTGAATTTGTTTAAATTTGGTTTTTCTTTTTGAACATGGCAAACGACTGTTGATTGGTCATATAATGCAAAAAAAAAAGTTCCAAGAAGGAATTGTCCTTGGGCCCTCACACCCACCCTTATGTTGTTGAAATAGGACATGCACACTTTAACAAACCAATCATTTCAGCGACAGGGCCTACCAAACACCTTTGGCTGAAATGATTGGTTTGTTTGGGCCCCCACACCAAAAAAGCTATTCATCTCTCCCTGTACAGACTAAACAGGCTCTACTGAGGCAAGATGTCGTCCTCATCCTCAACCTCTGATTCCTCTCCCTCTACAGTGTGTACTTCCTCCTCATCACACATTATCAATTCGTCCCCGCTGGACTCCACAACCACAGGTCCCTCTGTACTATCTGGAGGGCAGTGCTGTACTTCATTGAGGAATTGATTATTCATTTTTATAAACATCATTTTTTCAACGTTATGAGGAAGCAACCTCCTTCGCCGCTCACTGACCAGGTTCCCCGCTGCACTAAAAACTCTTTCCGAGTACACACTGGAGGGGGGACAACTCAGGTAAAATAGAGCCAGTTTGTACAGGGGCTTCCAAACTGCCTTTTTTTCCTGCCAGTAACAATATGGACTGTCTGACATGTCTACTTGGATGGTGTCAGCAAAGTAATCATCCACAATTTTTTCTATTGTGACAGCATCCAATGCAGCCAGAGTAGACATGTCTGCAATGGTTGGCAGGTCCTTCAGTCCGGACCAGATGTTATCAGCATCCCCGCCAGCGCCTCTTTTGGGAAAACTGAGCTTTTTCCTCGCAGCCATAGATGTGGAAGAAAATGAGGGTGGAGCTGTTGGCATGTCACGGTCCTCTTCAGAGGACAATCTCCTGACCAGCAGGTCTTTGCACCGCTGTAGACTTGTGTCCGCCGGAAACAGAGACACAACATACGCTTTAAACCGAGGATCAAGCACGGTGGCCAGAATGTATTCCTCTGACTTTAAAAGAGTGACCACCCTCTGATCCTGGCAAAGCGTATGAAGGGCTACATCCACAAGAGCTACATGCTTGGTGTAATCGCAATGGCTTACCAGCTTCTCCCTCACTTTCTCCAGCTGCTTCTGCAACAGCCTGATCAGGGGAATGACCTGACTCAAGCTGGCAGTGTCGGAACTGACTTCTCGTGTGGCAAGTTCAAATGGCTGCAGAACCTTACACAACACGGAAATCAGTCTCCACTGCGCTTGACTGAGGCGCATCCCCACTCCTTTGCCTATGTCGTAGGTGGCTGTGTAGGCCTGAATGGCCTTTTGCTGCTCCTCCATCCTCTGCAGCATATAGAGGGTGGAGTTCCAGCGTGTCACAACCTCTTGTTTGAGGTGATGGCAGGGCAGGTTCATGCTTTTTTGATGTGCCTCTAGTCTGCGGTAGGCACTGGCTGAATGCCGAAAGTGTCCAGCAATTTTGCGCGCCACCACAAGCAACTCCTGCACACCCCTATCACTCTTGAGGTAATGCTGCACCACCAAATTAATGGTAAGGGCAAAACATGGGACGTGCTGGAAATTGCCCATATTTAATGCCCGCACAATGTTACTGGCATTGTCTGACACCACAAATCCCCATGAGAGTCTAAGTGGGGTAAGCCACTGGGAGATAATTTCCCTCAGTGTCTCTAATATGTTGTCAGCGTTGTGCCTCTTATTAAAGCCTGTAATACACAATGTTGCCTGCCTTTGCACGAGCAGCCATTTTGTAGATGCTGCTACTGATGCAGCTGTTGCTGTTGCTGCGGAAGGGGATGCATCTACCCAGTGGGCTGTCACAGTCATATAGTCCTTCGTTTGCCCAGAACCACTTGTCCACATGTCCGTGGTTAAGTGGACAGTGGGTACAACCGCATTTTTTTAGAGCACTGAGGACACTTGATCGTACTTCTCTGTACATTTTTGGTATCGCCTGCCTAGTGAAGTGGAATCTCTACGGGATTTGGTACCGGGGACACAATACCTCCATCAACCCCTTGACGATGGGCTTTTTCATCCCATGGACATCAGCTGTTTCCCCCATGGTGCCTCATTTACAATAACCACATCACCATCCTCATCATCAAGTTCCTCCACAGCGCCAGCTACATCATCAATAGCCTCCTACCGAGCCACCTCTTCCCGTACAGTGATGGGAAGGTCAGGCTTGACAACCACCAACACCCTTGGACTCGCCTTGAGGATTTGTGATAATTTCTCTTTAGAAGGCAGAGTTGTTTGCTGTTTTGTTGCTGACAGCATAACTCTCTTCAATTTTTTGGAGGGGGGGGGAGGAGGAGGAGGGATAAGATCCGTGGGTGAAGCTGAACCACTAGTCATGAACATGGGCCAGGGCCTAAGCCGTTCCTTGCCACTCCGTGTCGTAAATGGCATATTGGCAACTTTACGTTTCTCCTCAGATGATTTTAAGTTTCTCTTTTTGCTACTTTTTCTTAACTTGGGCTTTTTGGATTTTACATGCCCGGTACTACGAGATTGGGCATCGGGCTTGGAAGACGACGTTGATGGCATTTCATCGTCTATGTCATGACTAGTGGCAGCAGCTTCAGCATTAGGAGGAAGTGGGTCTTGATCTTTCCCTACTTTATCCTCCAAATTTTTGGTCTCCATTATATGTAGCACAAGATACTGCAGAATGTGTGAACTTGGTAATATTGCAGTACCAATGGACTTATACTGCTGGATTGGTTTTGCAAATTTGGTTATAATTACTTTTTTTTAAAAATTTTTATTTTAATATTTTTTATAGTTTTTTTTTTAATTTTTAAAAACTTGGGAATAATGGGGAAATAACTATGCCCTTAGAAGCACAGAGCACAGGACACAGCACCACTGGACTGAACAGGACACAGCACAGGACCCAGCAGCACTACGGAACTCAGCAGGACAAAGCACAGGACACAGCACCACTGGACTGATACTGCTGAATGTGTGAACTTTGTAATATTGCAGTACCACTGGACTTTTACTGCTGAATGTGTGAACTTGGTAATATTGCAGTACCAATGGGCTTATACTGCTGGATTGGTTTTGTAAATTTGGTTATAATTATATATTTTTTTTTTAATTTTTAATTTTTTATTTTTTTTTACTTTTTTTTATTTTTTTAAAACTTGGGAATAATGGGGAAATAACTATGCCCTTAGAAGCACAGAGCACAGGACACAGCACCACTGGACTGAACAGGACACAGCACAGGACCCAGCAGCACTACTGAACTCAGCAGGACAGAGCACAGGACACAGCACCACTGGACTGATACTGCAGAATGTGTGAACTTTGTAATATTGCAGTACCACTGGACTTTTACTGCTGAATGTGTGAACTTGGTAATATTGCAGTACCAATGGGCTTATACTGCAGGATTGGTTGTGCAAATTTTGTGGTAATTAAAAAAAAATTAAATTAGTTTTTGGTATTTTTTTAAATAACTTTTTTTTATTTTTTTAAACACAGGGGAATATTGGGGAAATAACTATGCCCTTAGAAGCACAGAGCACAGGACACAGCACCACTGGACTGAACAGGACACAGCACAGGACCCAGCAGCACCACTTACCTCAGAAGGACAGAGCACAGCACACAGCACCACTGGACTGATACTGCAGAACACAGCACAGCACAGCACAGCACAGAACTAAACAGCACAGCACGAGATCTACCAGGACAGAGGACCACCTAACACACCCTCCCTCTACCCTGATCAATGCCCGAGTGAAGATGGCGGCGACTAGCGGGGAATTTATAGGATCCGAGTATCGCGAGATCCGACAACGGGATTATGAGTCAGAGCCTCAGTTTAAGATTTGAATTTGGCGCCAATACCCGGATCTGTCTCGGATCCGACTCGGATCGGCAACGTTCGGGTGGGCTCGGATTTCAGAAATCCGAGTGCGCTCATCTCTAGTTGCTACATGTATTTTAAATTGAAACTTCAATCCTTAGGGGCCAGAGAGGCAATAAATGGGGATAATTATTTCACTTCTTCAAGGACATCCTTTGGGATATATGTTTTATTCCCCTGAGTTCTGAGTTGTCTTCCATTCATTCATTCTTTGTGACTTTTGAGACTAATGTATGAATATCCCAAATAGATCAGCCACTACAGAAGTTGCCCTACAATCCTTAAGGCCTCACAGGAATCCTGCTGAAGAGTATTGTGCAGAGTTTTGCTATTGAGCTATTAGTGTCTTGATCTTCCTAATAATTTTCATATAGGGATTTCTAAAGTTATATAAGTCACAATGGTACACCTCTTACATTTACTTTTGAAAGTACCATGCAACTAGGTATTAAAATCGCATGCTTAGAGAGAGTAAGCTGGAGCAAAAATTATCTATTGCCACTCATTCCCACTATAACTCTCTTCCAGCTCAAGCCAGAGTTTCCTCAGAAGGATGAATGCAAATGGACTCAACAACATTGTCCACACAGAGAAGATAAATAATTGTAACATCATTGAAACTTGGTTCTTTGCTTTTACTGTTATGAAAAGGTCATCTGTTTAAAAACAGCCTGTCACTCACCGGACTGTGAGTGCCATTTCCCGTGTGTTCAGGAACCGTGGCTGTCCGCCATCCTGAGGGTCTGCGCATGTGCAGCCCTTATCAAGCCTTCAATACCTGTTGCTTTTAATTGATTGGATGATCAGGCAACCCTCCCTATTTAAACCACCTGTGATCATTTCCTGGTTGCCTGATCTTGGAGTCTCATTTCCCATGAGCCTCTGAAGGTGTTCCTGTGTTCCTCGTGTATTCAGCTTCTGCTGATTCCTGTTTACTGCTATTGTGGTTGCCAGACCACTTCAATTCTCCTGTGTTCATCGTGCCTGCACTCAGCTGATTCCTATCCGCTGCCTCCGTTACTACTACAGAGTTCCTGCTCACTTCAACTCTCCTGTGTTCATCGTGCCTGCACTCAGCTGATTCCTATCCGCTGCCTCCGTTACTACTACAGAGTTCCTGCTCACTTCAACTCTCCTGTGTTCATCGTGCCTGCTCTCAGCTGATTCCTATTCGCTGCCTCCGTTACTACTTCAGAGTTCCTGATTGTCTCAACTCTCCTGTGTTTATCGTGTCAGCTCTCCGCTGCCTCCGTTACCACTACTACTGGATACCAGACCGCCTCAACTCTCCCGTGTTCATCATGTTTCCAGTTTCACTTACTACTGCTTCCTGAGTATTGCTTCTTTGATTCTGGATTACCTGCCGTACGCTGCACCAACCTGATTACCGCTTCCACCCTCCAGTGGTCTCTCCCCCTGCCGGCCTTCAGCCTTCAGGTATCCCTGCACGTCGCTCTGACAGCCTGCTCTCCTGAACCGCGGTATGCATACTTTCCATTGACTTTGCTTTTGTATTGCATATCCATCTGGACTGAGTTGTGTTCTTCTCCGGAGCCTCCTATCCACTGAAGCTATTATTACCATTGACTTTGTTTTCTATTGCCTGGATTGCTATTGAGACTTTGTATACTTCAAGCAGCGCTGGTCAGTTATTGTTGTATTGTGGATATCATCGTGGGATCAAGTTCTGTGTGCCCCTTGTATACTCTGCTTTACATTCACTCTCGTGCCCCTCCTCACATATATATAGCAGTGGTACAACTTGCTGACGCAGACCACTGACTCCTGTTCCCTGTGACACCTGTTTCAAGTATCCTCTCACATAGCAGTGGTACAACTTGCTACACGCAGACCACTGACTTCCCCGTTACCTACCTTCACCTGGATTCCATTCCTTCACTATAGACAGCGGTACAACTTGCTATACGCAGACCGCTGACTCTCACTACCTCCTCGCTACTCCTGGACATTCCTCCTCACTATAGCAGTGGTACAACTTGCTAAACGCAGACCACTGACTCTCCTCACATTTCCTTGTCCATCTGGATCCTCGTGTACATTCATCTACTCATTACCAGTTGCTGCTAGTCATAGACTTTCCTTGAGAATTCTCTCACCATCTGCTGTTTCTCCTGTTCCGTTGTCACCCTGCTGACAGAGAACCATAATACCAGCTATATTACTCTGGTAAGTCCATCATCTGGTGATATCCTGGGCAAAGACTCCTAGTGCCCGTGACAGTAAGATCAGGCCATGACAGACCCAGGTGCGGAACCTACAGCTAAAGAGATGCGGCAGCATCTGGTTACCCGTATTGAACAACAGGATGTTCGCCAGCGACATTTGCTGCGGTGTTACCGGGCGTTGGTCTCCCAGGGAGCGTCTGTGCAGGATGTCAGAGCTACTGTTGATGCTCCTGTGCCTTCCTCTGTTTCTCCAGTGAAATCCCAGGTGTCTACTGCTTCCACGCTACACCTGCCTACTCCCTCAAAATATGATGGAGACCCCAAAACATGCAGGGGTTTTCTAAATCAATGCTCAGTTCATTTTGAGCTTCAACCTCACAATTTCTCTACTCATCGTTCCAGAGTGGCCTATCTCATTTCCTTGTTTTCCGGACAAGCTCTCGCATGGGCTTCCACTCTGTGGGAAAGAAATGATCCATTATTACAAGATAGTGCCAAATTTATTTCCACGTTTCGAAGTGTATTTGATGAACCTGGTCGTGTTATTTTCGCTGCATCCAGCATCCTCCGTCTACGCCAGGGTTCTCGTACTGTAGGCCAGTACGTCATTCAATTTCGGATATTAGCCTCTGAACTTCAGTGGAACACTGAAGCATTAATTGCCGCCTTCTGGCAGGGGCTTTCTGATAAAATTAAAGATGCACTGACTACTCAAGAATTACCTACTTCTCTAGAAGATTTGATTTCTCTTTGCCACCGTGTAGACATGAGATTTTGTGAAAGAGAGTCTGAAAAAACAACTTCATTTAAAGCACCTCTTCGTTCAAGCCCTCAAGTTCGCCCAGTTTCATCTCCGGCGATACCCATGGAGATAGGTCGCTCCAAATTAACTTCAGAGGAGAGGGACCGAAGAGTAAAAAATAGACTTTGTATCTATTGTGCTGATTCTACTCATATGCTCAATTCATGCCCTAAAAAATCGGGAAATGCCAGGCCCTAACCAGTTCTGGAGAGGTGAAGTTAGGGTCCCTGGAGTCCTCTCCATGTTCTATGAAATTAAAGGTTTCTGCTTTTGATGTTACAGTTTCCTTTGCTACCAAATCCTTTAAGTCCCAAGCACTTATTGACTCTGGAGCTGCAGGAAATTTTATTTCTAAATCCCTCGTGAATCAATGGTCCCTACCAGTGATTACTTTGAAAATACCTATTACTGTGACTGCTATCGATGGATCACGCATTATTAATGGTCTCATCACCCAGAGTACGTCTCCAGTAACCCTTTAAATTGGTGTATTACACCGGGAAGAAATTTCATTTTTTAATTCTTCCTGTTACTACCAGTCCGATTGTATTAGGCCTTCCGATGCTTCAACGTCACTCTCCTCAGATTGACTGGCACACTCCTCAAGTTACGTCTTGGGGGCCTGAATGTCATCATCATTGCCTCTCTCAAGTCGTTCCTCTCAAAATACAGCAATCCTCCATTTCACCTTGTTCACCGGGACTTCCTCCTCAGTATGCTTATTTTGCCGATGTATTTGATAAAACTCAGTCTGAACGTCTTCCTCCTCATCGTTCATGGGACTGTCCGATTGATCTTCAACCTGGCAAGACTCCTCCCAGGGGACGTGTGTATCCACTTTCGTTACCTGAAACTCAAGCTACATCTGAATACATCCAAGAGAATCTCCAGCGAGGATTTATTCGACCTTCTACCTCTCCCGCTGGAGCAGGGTTTTTCTTCGTAAAAAAGAAGGATGGGTCATTACGCCCATGCATAGATTTTCGTGGACTTAACGCCATAACTATCAAAAATCGGTTTCGCATTCCATTAATTACTGAGTTATTTGATCGTATCAAGAGAGCCCGGATCTTTACCAAGTTGGATCTTCGTGGTGCCTACAATTTAATTCGAATCAGGTCCGGTGAGGAATGGAAGACAGCTTTCAACACCAGAGACGGGCATTATGAATATTTAGTAATGCCCTTCGGGTTATGAAATGCCCCCGCTGTTTTCCACGGTTTCATTAATGAGATCTTCCGGGACTTGTTATACGTTTGTGTCGTCGTCTATCTGGACGACATATTGATCTGTTCGCAGGACCTGCCTTCTCATCATCAACATGTGGCAGAGGTCCTTTCCAGACTCCGGAAAAATTCATTATTCTGCAAGTTAGAAAAATGTTCATTCGAGTTGCCCCAGATTCCATTTCTGGGATATATTGTCTCCGGAGTTGGTGTTCAGATGGATCCAGAAAAGGTGAATGCTGTGTTACATTGGCCTCAGCCAACTACTCTTCGTGAAATTCAGCGTTTTTTAGGTTTTGCCAATTACTATAGACGCTTCATTCAAGATTTTTCCTCGATTGCATCTCCTATTGTGGCCCTAACTCGTAAAGGGGCCAATACTAAACAATGGTCCTCTGAGGCTCTTCAAGCTTTCCAGTTTCTCAAAGAGTCATTCTCCTCTGCTCCTGTTCTTCGACAGCCTGATGTGACGCTTCCCTTCTTCCTAGAGGTAGATGCCTCTAATGTTGGTTTAGGAGCCATTCTCTCCCAAAGATCGGAGTAACAAAAATTCCATTCTTGTGCCTTTTACTCTCGGGGTCTTCTGCCTGCGGAGAAGAATTATACCATCGGGGACAAGGAGTTGCTGGCTATTAAAGTAGCATTAGAGGAGTGGAGATACTTGTTGGAGGGAGCTCGTCATCCTGTGACAATTTTTACTGATCATAAAAAATTATCATATTTACAGTCTGCTCAATGTTTGAATCCTCGTCAAGCAAGATGGTCTCTTTTCTTTTCTCGTTTTGAACTAATCATAACCTTCAAACCAGCTGCAAAAAATAAAAAAGCAAATGCCCTATCTCGAGCTTTTGTGACGTCCTCAGACGTTGAAGATGGTCCTAAACACTCTATATTAGACCCCAAATGTGTTTCTCTGGCTGCTTCTTCCACTAAGGTGCTACCATTTGGGAGAACCCCCGTGCCTCCTGCTCTTAGGAAGAAAATCCTTTCGTGGTTTCACTCTTCTCGTTTTTCTGGACACTCTGGTGAACGCAAGACCTTTGAAATTCTTTCTCGCAGTTACTGGTGGCCTTCTATGAGGAAAGATGTCAAAGATTTTGTGGCTGCGTGTGATTTGTGTTCCCAGTTTAAAACTCCCCGCAGAACTCCAGCGGGTTTGCTTCAACCACTACCCATTCCTTCCAAGCCGTGGACCCATATTAGTATGGACTTTGTTACTGATCTTCCTCCTAGTAAAAACTGCAATATTATTTGGGTAGTGGTGGACAGATTTTCGAAGATGGCACATTTCGTTCCTTTTACCGGTTTACCTTCTTCATCTACTCTGGCTGATTATTTCATCAAAGAAATCTTCCGTATTCATGGATGTCCTTCCGAGATTGTTTCAGATAGAGGAGTACAATTCGTTTCCAGATTCTGGCGGGCCCTCTGTAAGACCTTGGGTATCCGATTATCACTCTCATCCTCCTACCATCCTCAATCAAACGGACAAACCGAAAGGGTCAATCAAGATCTTGAGAATTTTATAAGGATGTTCTCTTCAGCCAACCAAGACAACTGGGTAGATTTGCTTCCATGGGCTGAATTCGCTCATAACAACATGTATCATGAGTCATCTTCTAAAAATCCATTCTTTGTGGTCTATGGTCACCATCCGTCTTTTCCGGAATTTCCTGCCCTCCCTCCCACCCAAGTTCCTGCTGTAGAGACTGCTTGTCAGACCTTCAAAAATATTTGGTCTCAGGTCAAAACCTGTTTAAAGAAAACATCTGCCAGATATAAGTCTTTTGCAGATAAAAAGAGACGGGCTATTCCACCACTGAAAATCGGAGATTGTGTGTGGTTATCAACCAAAAATATTCGTTTGAAGGTCCCATCTATGAAGTTCGCTCCTCGTTTTATTGGTCCGTATAAGATCATTCAAGTGATAAATCCAGTTTGTTTCAAACTTCTACTACCTAAGAACCTTCGTATTTCCAATGCCTTCCATGTGTCTTTGCTCAAACCTCTTATCATCAACTGTTTCTTGGTCCCTCCTTCAGCACCTCGGCCAGTTCAAATTCATCAAGAGGAGGACTTTGAGATTACTCACATATTGGATGCAAAAATTTCGCGAGGAGTTCTTCGTTTCCTCGTTCATTGGAAGGGCTTTGGTCCTGAAGAGCGGTCATGGATCAAAGCAGAAGATCTCAACGCTCCAGCTCTTCTTAAGAAGTTTTATTCCAAGTTTTCGGACAAACCCGGTTCCAGGTGTTCTGTGCCCACCTTTAAAAGGGGGGGTACTGTCACTCACCGGACTGTGAGCGCCATTTCTCGTGTGTTCAGGAACCGTGGCCGTCCGCCATCCTGAGGGTCTGCGCATGTGCAGCCCTTATCAAGCCTTCAATACCTGTTGCTTTTAATTGATTGGATGATCAGGCAACCCTCCCTATTTAAACCACCTGTGATCATTTCCTGGTTGCCTGATCTTGGAGTCTCATTCCCCATGAGCCTCTGAAGGTGTTCCTGTGTTCCTAGTGTATTCAGCTTCTGCTGATTCCTGTTTACTGCTATTGTGGTTGCCAGACCACTTCAACTCTCCTGTGTTCATCGTGCCTGCACTCAGCTGATTCCTATCCGCTGCCTCCGTTACTACTACAAAGTTCCTGCTCACTTCAACTCTCCTGTGTTCATCGTGCCTGCACTCAGCTGATTCCTATCCGCTGCCTTCGTTACTACTACAGAGTTCCTGCTCACTTCAACTCTCCTGTGTTCATCGTGCCTGCTCTCAGCTGATTTCTATCCGCTGCCTCCGTTACTACTTCAGAGTTCCTGATTGTCTCAACTCTCCTGTGTTTATCGTGTCAGCTCTCCGCTGCCTCCGTTACCACTACTACTGGATACCAGACCGCCTCAACTCTCCCGTGTTCATCATGTTTCCAGTTTCACTTACTACTGCTTCCTGAGTATTGCTTCTTTGATTCTGGATTACCTGCCTTGCGCTGCACCAACCTGATTACCGCTTCCACCCTCCAGCGGTCTCTCCTCCTGCCGGCCTTTAGCCTTCAGGTATCCCTGCACATCGCTCTGACAGCCTGCTCTCCTGAACCGCGGTATGCATACTTTCCATTGACTTTGCTTTTGTATTGCATATCCATCTGGACTGAGTTGTGTTCTTCTCCGGAGCCTCCTATCCACTGAAGCTATTATTACCATTGACTTTGTTTTCTATTGCCTGGATTGCTATTGAGACTTTGTATACTTCAAGCCGCGCTGGTCAGTTATTGTTGTATTGTGGATATCATCGTGGGATCAAGTTCTGTGTGCCCCGTTTATACTCTGCTTTACATTCATCTCCTCGTGCCCCTCCTCACATATATATAGCAGTGGTACAACTTGCTGACGCAGACCACTGACTCCTGTTCCCTGTGAAATCTGTTTCAAGTATCCTCTCACATAGCAGTGGTACAACTTGCTACACGCAGACCACTGACTTCCCCGTTACCTACCTTCACCTGGATTCCATTCCTTCACTAAAGACAGCGGTACAACTTGCTATACGCAGACCGCTGACTCTCACTACCTCCTCGCTACTCCTGGACATTCCTCCTCACTATAGCAGTGGTACAACTTGCTATACGCAGACCACTGACTCTCCTCACGTTTCCTTGTCCATCTGGATCCTCGTGTACATTCATCTACTCATTACCAGTTGCTGCTAGTCATAGACTTTCCTTGAGCATTCTCTCACCATCTGCTGTTTCTCCTGTTCCGTTGTCAACCTGCTACCAGAGAACCATAATACCAGCTATATTACTCTGGTAAGTCCATCATCTGGTGATATCCTGGGCAAAGACTCCTAGTGCCCGTGACACAGCCCTAAGAAACCTAAAAAAGCCAGTGTTTATATGAGCCTGAGAAACACATTTAAGTTATTAGGTACCTTCTCCAAAAATTTGCAGAATATTTACACTATAGTTTTCCATTGGGAATTTGATTTTATTGATATTTTAGCAATCCTAGACTGTGGTTCTCCATGAAAATTCCTAGATCTTGGGTTTGCCAATGCTTTAATTATTCTGATTGTCACTGTTGAAAATTCCTTCCAAGTTCTAGCCTTGGATAATAGACTTTGAAGAAAAGTATGATTGAGAGCCAAATCTCATGAGATTTGGCTGACCTTAAGTAATCTACACACATACATATATTTTTCTTGATTCATTCCCCCTTATGTCACATCTGGGTATTCCTTGTTTATGTAATCATAACCCTCTGATTGATTGATAGATACATAAAATAGGCATTAACTCTTTTAATCTACCAATTTGTATTGCTTCTGCTGCATCATAAAGTAAATCATCATGAAATTCAGTATGTGCAATGTGTTTTATATGGAATTTTTCTGTTAACTAATATCATGACCCTTAAAGGAAAGAAATATGATATATCCTAACCTGAGAACAAAGCTATGCAGTAATGTTTAGAGTATAATTTTAGAGTATAATTTCAAATTTATTTTTATTAATATTTCCACTTCTACTGCTATATCAGAATTTTTTGTTGGCAATAAAAATGGAGGTCTCCTCTCTTGTCGATTATCAAGGTCTGAATAAAATTATGGTTAATAATAAATATCCCTTTACTTTATTAAACTATAGGAAGTTAAAATTTTCACTTAGCTACATTTAAGAGAAGCATATCATTTGATATAGATCAGACAAGAGCATGAATGAAAAATGTCCTTTAATCACAGAGATTGACATTGCAAATATGAAGTCAAGCTATGGTTGGATTTGCTCTCATTTGCTAATTCCTCCCATATATTTATGGTATCTAATTCTTCCCTTGAAGCTTGAATATTTTTTGTCAAATTCAATTACAAAATTTGAAATTTCCCCTTGTTCTAATTGTGTTGTTATAGCATACAAATTCACCTGATAGAAAGTGCATTCCCCCCAGTTAGCACTGTATTTGTTTAAACGTGATTTACAATAAACAATTTTAAATCATGTTCCCATTTAAACCTATTAAAATGAGCTGTTGGAGAAAAGGAGAGGCCTTTGCTTAAAAGGTTAATATGTCAGTAGATAGATCTCTATTATAGATATTCATCATTCTGAAATTACTTTCATTAGTTATTTGTAAAATCTTCTTGTGGGTTTTGGTATATCTTCCAAAACCCATATTCCTCTGTGTCTTGTATTTGTTATTTCCTATTTTTTTCCTTCTTTGGCATTTAGATCCATCTGAAAACCTGGCCTGTACCATAACTTTTCTTGTCATTTATAAAGTTCACCTTATTTCGTTCCATAATTTATTTCGCAAAATTAGAGCTATGGAGGTTTCCTTGAGTCTGCATAATGCAATTTCTTGTAAGATCATCTAAAACCAAAGCTAAATAAAGATAGATCTTTGTTTTCAGAACTTTCTGAATTATCTGGTTATTGACAGTTTCTGTGTGAGTATCTTTGTGACTCTGCCAGATTCCTTTCTATCAAGTACTTGTCTTATACACTGGAAGATACCTTGATCGCAAATGTTAATTTTACGTATTATGCTGTTGAGATCTATTGGATTTGTTCTGCTAAATACATGACTAATGTAAGTAATTTGGTAACAGACTAAGGGTGACTTATGTCTCCTTTAGTTATATTACATGTGGTGGTGACAGAGAGTTAGTACTGTTGTGTACTGATGAAGGGAGTCAATATAATAATTTTGTACCCTCCAAGGAAGTGATAAACATACAAAATGTCTGAGTGGAATTAGCCATTTCAAAACAACACATGCCATGGCCATTTATGTATGACATGAGCCAGTTTAGCGCTGTGTATGGAGAGGAAATTAAGGAAACAATACAAGTATTATAATTATTGATATTATTCTTGTATGAAAATTACAATAAAAAGTGCAGGAAAACTATGACAATATTTAGTTTATTTGAATATTGTAATCATTAGATGTTGGAATGTCATGACCATATATATCTTATCATGATTCTTTGACCAGTACAGATTGTCACAATATCAAAGACAGCACTAGGTATCAGAGGCTGTTTCATATACAGAACAGTGGGTAACCACATTTACCCTCACGTCAGCATAGCTGATTGAGTAATATTAACCAGTTGGTTTAGTGATTAAGGTAATTTTTACAACCCCATTCCAAATTAGCATGTCTTTTTAGTTTTGTGATTGGATGTAGGTCGGAAAACTCATAACTGAATATAAATGTTAAAATGTTTTAATGTTTCTATTATGAAATCTAAATCTATCAGAAGAGATAGTGTAACATTCTTCAATTAATGTAAATTTATGGAAAATTGGTATACATTTGGAAAAAAATACACCTGTTAACCTGATTTCCTCCAATCCTGTGTGTTTGCTCACTACTTATGTATGTAGGCTTCTGTGCCCCCACTACCTTGACAAAGACCCAGTGGGGTACAAATGTACAGGTTCATTTGTGGTAACACAAACCAGGCTCTTATTGGTGAATATTTGAAAATATAGTATAGTATCTTGTAGACTTCATGTTTCCAATACTGCTATGATGAGTTGTATTTTCAATTATGTCTGTTTGGCGTAATTGCCACACTACTCTTTGGATGATAGTTAAGACAAATGCTTTTAATTTGTTATTATCATGCAAGTAAATATTAATTATTGATATTTTATTAAAAGTATGATGTCATAACTTTCACTAGGAATATCACTGACTGGTATTAGTGCAACTAAACTGGGAGGCGCAGAGTCTAATGCACCACCGGTGTTCACCAGGGACCCCCGCAAGGAGGTTTGGGCTTTGCTGCGTGTGATGCGCAGGTCGCGGTTCTTCCAGATAGTTACCAGCGCAGTGAATGTCAGACAGGCCGAGTCGAAACCAGAGGAGCGCAGTACAACAGAGAGAAGGCAAATCGTAGTCAGGAACAGTCCAAGGGTCAATACCATTGCGGGCAGCGAAGTACAATGGGTGATCCGGGAGAGAAGTCAAACTAGCCAAGGAGTCAATACACAGGAGATATTCAGGAACAAACAATGCTGGAGCTGGATGGAACCAATACTCTGGCACCCTAATGGTGCCAGAGTGAAGTTTAAATAGAGGAGAGGAGGAAATGAGGGGGAGGAGTATTTCCGGCGATCAGACTCAACTGATCGCCGGGGAAGCGTCCTGTAGTTAGGATACCATACAAGCGGCATGTGCGTGATCAGCGACCACGTGGCCGGAAGTCATCCCGTTGCTAGGCAACGTGACGGGTACTGCGGGGAGAAGGTGTCCATCTCCGGCGCCTAAGGAGAGCGCAGAGACGGCACCTGACATATGATACACCTGGATAGAGGTCCTGTCTGTCCATTTTTATCTCTTTGAGCAACACATAGATACCAGGAAATGTGAAAGTATACTTCTCCAATGTACAGAGATCTGGATCCCTCTCCCATGTTTTCTTGGTCCCTCCTCTGTACTTGATCACTGAGGAATTTGAGTCATGTTTCACTCTTTTCTACCTCACATTTTAATAACCTATTAAACAAACAAGGCAGGAAAGAGTGAAACACAACACAAATTCCTCATTGAACAAATGCAGAGGAGGGACCAAGGAAACAGAAGAGGGATTTGGATCTGTGTACATCAGGGAAATATACTTCCAAAAGGTGACTCCACTACTTCTCTATTGACTTCCAATTAATAATCTACCAGAAGGGAATACGTTGTGGATATTGGAGGAAATATATTGCTACATATATTTGAAGAATAGGACATTCAACACATTGTATTTTTAATAGGGAACAATAAGGATTATTCAATGTGTGTCATTATAAAAATAAACAATATTCAGATGGGGAATAGAAGACCTCAATATACTTCTAATAAGCATAAAATACTCAGACTGTAAATATAATATGTACATATATGAAATGCTTACCTGAAAATAATATAGCTCCAGTTCTGGAGGCCATATCTCCAGAAAGATATAAATTCATTAGAGACACATTAAGTCCGCAGCTATTGTTTAAAAATAAAGATTCTTCAATGTGATCGCTGTGGATCAAAAGCACTTAGGTTTTATTCGCAACTAGAATACCAGGCTAAGTTTGCTATGCATAAGTATACGCCTGCTAGCACTAGCGCAAGCTTTGGTTTCCAAAGCCAGGGCTCAACAGTTTATAGACTGTATAGTTGTAAAAGGCAGTACTATCACAGAGAAACACAGTTATGGTATTAAGGTCTTCATTCATTGGTTGAGGGGTTTTGAGATTCCAGGAACACCATGTGGCATTGGTAGATTCCTCTGGTCATTGTTACTTGAAACTGCAATGTGTCCTTCTCCATAAAAAAACAGTACATACAGGTCTAGAGATGGCAATCTGGAGAAGGACACATTGCAATTTCAAGTAACAATGAACCGAGGAATCAGGGCTGAACGTTTGCACTTTTCTTAGTGATAAATAATATCACTCATTTATCTGTGAGCTGGCTATTTAGTGTATGAATGAGTGATATTATTTATCACTAGTGTTCGAAAAGTGCAAACGCTACATAAATAATACTGGAAATGTTCTCTTGCAATTGCGAACAAAATTATATGAAACTCAATGCAATTTGTATGTTGTAAACATTATTTTGCCTCTTTACCACTTTATATTTTATATGAGCTAAATTGAATAGATTAAACTTATTTACATATTATTATTTGCAGTAATAATTATTTTATTGCATGCTAATCTCATTGATTGTAGTGTACAGAAAATATCGATTACCACATTAATTTAATTATTAAACTTTAACAGACTGTATAAAGAAGGGCAACTAAAATGGTGCATGGTCTACAGCACACAACTTACCAAGAAAGACTAAAAGATCTTAATATATATAGTTTGGAGCAAAGAAGGGAAAAGGGGGACATGATAGTAATTTTCAAATATATCAAGAGTTTTAACAAGGTACAGGAGGGAAACATTCTTCAAAGTAAGAGAAATATTAGAACATGAGGACATGCACTAAAACTGGTGGGAAGTAGGTTCAAAGAAAGTTTGAAGAAAAAATACTTAAAATAAAGGGTAATGGATAAGTGGTATAGCCTCCCATGAGACTTGGTAGAGGCTAATAAAGTAGAGCAAATTAAACATGCTTGGGATAGACATACAAAGAACTAAGAACTAAGAATCAAATAGGGTTTGAGGTTTCCATAGATTAAAATATGGGCAGACTAGATTTTCCAAGTGGTTCTTATATGCTCTCAAATTCTATGTTTCTATAAGCCTAATAAGTTTATAAGTTAGGGAAACCTGAACAAATTTTAGAGAAGCACCAGTTGGTCTTAGAAATGTTTATTTTATACTTACATGTCATGGGCTTCCTGATAGTTGGAAATTATGACACACACACAACATTTTGCCATAGGAAATCTTTTCAAAGTATAGTGGCATTTATTTTATCAAAAGTATTGCACTTTCACTTTATGAATATAGGGGTATTTCATTAATCATTCAGTTTTATGAATGTGAGCATTTCTATATTTGTTGGAGATAACTGACAGCACTTTTATGGGACTATTCTTACAAGCAGCAATAAATAGACATACTATTATAAATTATATATCAACACATGGGCCGGAAAAAAGTGGATAATTCTTGCAAGCCTTGAAGTTGATTCTACCAGTGTTTAAGGGGTAACTATCAGGTGCATCCACGGTTTTCTGCCTGTAAATTGGACACATCATTCTTAATTCTGTTTGTCAACAACTATTGCATCATTACCATCAATATAATTTTTTTGCATTGTTGTTAATGGATTTTCACTTTCACTGGGAGGCAGTTTGGGTCACAGCTTTTCATTAGTGCATTCTTTAACTTAAGGTTGTTGTGAACATACTGATGCATTTTTATCTGGTGCATTTCCATTTCTTGGTCCATGAATGACTTAATACTTTGTGTAAGCATTTATTGGCAATGCAAAAGCACAGAGCCCTTTTCTTAGATGGAAACAAGATCCTCTATTTTACATTTGTAGCATGGTTTTAGTAGGGTTTTTACACAATTGTCAGTTACAATGCACATGAGCGTATTGTGTGTCGTAGCTTCTTACTCTTCACTACCTACAACATCATCTTCTATCTATGTTCCATCCTAATTCATTATTATTTCTTGTCTCCCATCATCAATATGAATCTGACCAACACCATGTTCATAATCTTCATCATTTGTCTGTCCACCACAGCTTGATCAGTGGTTTGAAGATAGCAATAGTTTGTTGTGTTGTTCACTCTCAATATTCTGCTGCATAAAGTTTAATAACTGGTATGGCAAAAGAAAAAATCCCTGCTAACAAACTTTGTTAGCTCATCTAAAGGGCAAAGCAGTTAACATATGTTCTCTACCAATTACCATTGCCTTGGCTAAAAATAGACATTCTACAAAAATTTCGATGTTAGATAATATGGCTACTGATGGCTTTTCTTATTAATAATAATAATAATAATAATAATAATAATAATAATAATAATTATATTTATATAGCCTGTTTTTCTCAATAGAACTCAAAGCATTTTACATTTGCAGATCAGAAAACACATAATACAAAATAAACATATAACGGATTAACAGAGTAAAGAAGAAAGAGGTAAAATATCTTTAAAGGGAATTAAATGCTTGATTCTGGATACGTTTTTCAAATGAAATAATGAGGATTTGATCATGGCTGAAACCTAAGATTCTGCATATGATCAGAGTTTTGCAACTCTGCTTCCGCAAGCTTAAGCCCAGTTGGTTGGCCAAATTGCAATTTTGTTTTTTGGAATTGAGCTTCTATCATAAAAATCTATGTTTTATCAGGGTTCAATTACAGCCGTCTGCTATTCGTCCACTCAGATAAACATCCATTTAAAATTGGTTTTTAGTTCTTAATACATGGCACAATGGACAGATACATATAGAGCATTGCCAAAGCAGAAATCTATCTAGTTGGAAAATGACATATGAGCTGTTAGTGGCAATTTGTTCTATCTGCAATGTGGTAAGAACATTTCTTGCTCAATATAATCTACTAAGATGGACACATATTTTCCTTGACATTGAAAATAGGCATTCAGTGTATTGGCAAGTGCATGAAAAACCCTGCACACTGGTTTTAGCTACATGAGCAAAAAAAATATAAAGTACAAAAACAGGACGTGTGGAAATTGTCATGAATACAAGGAGGCAACGATATTAGAGACATTATCAGAATTAACATTTCCAATCTTTACTTATATGAATCAACCAGTCCTAAATTTAATGAAGGTAACAAAGGGCAGCTTGGTCATACTTCACGCATTATTTTTTTAAAAGCATGGATGGATATGAGGATGATGACAAGGATGGCTATGATGATGACATTGGTGCTGATGATGGTGAAGAATCTGTGGCATATCCTATTTTGGACACTCTAGAATCACTCAGTGAGCAATGAGAGACATATATTTGCTCTAGCCAAATGCACTCAACCACATATTTAGTATGAGCCTGACTTTCAACAGATTTAGAACATGGGCATTCTATCTTGGTAAAAATATTAGTGTTTAAAGCAGGTACTTGAATTCTCAGCTCTGCCCATGCTAGCATTTCCCAAAATGACACACAGACCTAACAAACTTGAAAGTCCTAAGTTCTAAAACTATCATTTTTTGTAATTCCACATTGAGGGGAAGTACTGAAATACTCTATTGTAATAATTTTTGCAGCTTGTGCTCTAGGAAATGGACCCTAGTGGCTTGTTGCTGTGTGAGGGTTAAAAATCACTGTAATGCACCAACAAATGGATATCTCCAAGACAGTGGCAACTGTAGTCACTAGCATAGTAATTGCTATAGTCCATACTATAGTTAAGATGAGAGATACTGGATAATGCAGAAATAAGTGCATTGAGTTGATGTTCAGTAATTGTGGTCAGATCAAAAGTCAAAGACCTGGAAAGCCAAATATTAAGGTTAATATCAAGAAAGCAAGGAAGCCTTGTTCAGCACACACTGGGTTAAGGGACTAGATACTAGAAATGTAAGTGTTAAGAAGAACCAATACTTGTGGTAAGAAACAATTAAAAGCTAGTATAATGCTAGACAACAGTGAACAGGCACAAAATAATCTGGCAACCCGGTGCTCAGTGTTGATATATATAGGCTGAGAAGGGCCCAATAATGACAACAGAACCAAGTATACAAAAAGGCCGTCTGTGTGTGCAAGTGCTGTCTGCATGTATTGGTTTAGCTCATCAAACCAGCACCTCCAGCAGCACTGTCTGTGAGCCAAGAGTAGGGATGTACATGGCATTTACAGGATTTGTAGTTAGCTCTGATGGAGTTTGCCTCAAACTAGCTGCGATGTGTGACATGTCCTGCTGTAGTTTTCTCTTCTGTCTAATGTTTACAGCTTTGAAGGGTGATGGTTGGAACCTTTTAGCCATGGGTGGTTTGGAATTTTCACATGAAATGAATACAAATTTTACCTCATGATGATTGAGAACTTAAAAGTTGCACTTCACAATTCTCATCAACGGAAGCTGCAGTCCCAAGCAAATCAACATGTAGCTAGATCACACACAAACACACACAAACACACACACACACACACACACACTTGTTTTTATTGCATTGTGAGAACCCATGCCTGGAACATGGCACATAGGGATACCCCTTTCCTAATGCCCTTTCAGCAGTACAATCATATGGGTATGCATAGGAGCTGCTTGTCACCACTTGAGATTTACAGTTTTTCTCTGCTCAAAGTACTGACTTGGAATGCGTGGTGGGGAGTTTCATGTATTTCGACAATCTGAGGATATCCACGTGCCTGCAAACATTGACACATAGCCATATAGGTACAGTCCTGGTCAATCACTGCATATCATTTCAACAAGATTGATTTCTCTTTAACTGCTATATGGTTCTTTATGTAGAATTTCACCATTGATCAGTTCTGATCTTTCATTGCTGAAGGATCAGCTATAACGCGTGCAATGCAATCACACTTTCCGGGCACCCGGCATGTTTGGATAAACTTGATCATGTGCTTCTCCACAGCTTCTCCACACTACAGCCTGAAAGGAAGCAGCACGGTTCATTATGAATCTTTGAAAAACAGAGAAGGCAACCTGCTTTTTCATAATGAAACTGCGTGCTACACTGACCTGTGGAACCTTTGGTGGGGCACTTGTTGCTGGGTCCTTACACATCTCCTTCCTGAAGTGAAAGTGTCAACCAAATGCTTGACCACAGTCACAGGGGATTGCTCACTATCCAACCTGTCCCTCTGTAGCTGGACCAGTTCTAAAAGGAAACAGATATGTAAATGACCGAGGTAAAAGTCAAAATCATACATCACACACAATATTTCCATCTTACCAATCAGTTCAATGTCCATCTCATCCAAATTCTTGCCTTTGAATACAGCCAGTCTGCCACTCTAAAGAGTCAATAAAAGTTTGCCTGTCTTGGCAAATTAGAGTGTACCTTCTGGGAGGCAGTACTACTGCTGGTGCACCCTGATCTCGTGCAAGAAGTCCATCAACTGATCCAATTCTGTTTTGTTTAAGTTGACAACATTTAAAAGAGTGGCAACATGCTTTCAAAGCTTTGTGGAAGACAGTGCGTGCAAACTCTCATTCAGATAGGCGTATGCAATCAGAGCCTCTGAAGTTTGACAAAACAGCTGGTCTGGACCTGCGAGAAGTTCAAATGGGCCTTGCATGACTGGTGTCAGCAGCATGGGAACTTTTCTCCTTTGTTTTCCCAAGATTTCAATCCGTGTGATGTGCTGGAAGAACTTTCGCTCAACAGAAAGTGCTGGCAAGATCTTCATGGAGATCCAAAATATCTTTTGAAGAGAAGGTAGACAACAACATCTTCCCCTTCCCTTCTCGATTGAACAAGATCATATTTTGCAACCATTGTCCAATTGTTAAGCGTAGGCTCGGTGGATATAGTGCTTTGGCGTGCTTGCTGCTTCTCATCGATATACATGTGCGTCTTTTTCACACCTTCAGTAAAAGTCAGGAGCTGAGGTATGTTCCACTTCCAATTCTTCAAAGTTTTCAAGGCAGCCAATGAGATCAACTTGTTCCATCTTGCCTCATAGATCTCCCTCAAGCTGCGTGAGATTTCAACTATAGCAGTGCAGTCCTCCATCATGGCTGGACACTCCACAATGCTTGATATCTTTTGAAAGCCATGCCAGACATTCAATGCCAGTGAGGGTATATAAAATGTACCTGTCTCCTCATCACAGCCAGCTACCAGCTTCAACTCAGCTATTGCATGCAGAAATTTTAATGGGATAGTAAATTCCTCCATACTCTCAAAAGGGTAAGTTCCTCTGGCCTGTACCGGTAGGCTGCCTATTTCTCTAAGCCTCTGATGGATGCACTCGTGCCTGCCTACATCTGAACCAGCCTGGTTGAAAAGATGCTGCCCAGTCTGCATAATGCTTCGGTCATTTTTGACTGTAATATTTCATCTGGGGTCATGTTGCTCACTAGCTTCCAAAAGCCCCCACTGATGTCTGGTGGAACAGACTGAGCAAAGGCGCACAGAAACTGGACAGGTTTGGGTTTGTTGCCCCTTTATTTTAATGTTTTGGAGAGCGTTTGTAAAGACACCGCACCGTCATTCCGACATTCTGTGTTTAAAACGCCGCTGCCATCAGGTCGAGAATGGTCATCCATAGAGCACAAATTTGGGTACCTACACTTTGCTCCACTTTGCTCCACTGCAGTGCAATGGTGCATCACCACTGGTGTATGAAACCACTCTCCTCTGAATTGTTCAGTGCTCTCTTGGCTATAGCCATAGCCACCAATGGGCTGTCGTGCTCCCCTTTTTCCAACTTGCAACCTTGTCTTATACCCATTTGGTTCAAAAGGGCAGGAAAGCTGCAATCTACTCCTCTTCTTGCTCATAGTGGGACATACATATATTTGCTTCACTGACCTTTAGTGATGGCGTGCACACACACTACCCTCCACATCAGATACATGCACACTTTTGCCGAGTTTACCAGCGAGGTCCCCTGCATTGACTAGTGTGGTAAGCTTTGTGGGGACCTTATGTTTAGACCCCACTACGACCAAGGTCCCCACAGTGTTGGTATGTAAACAGGTTAATGTCCACACAAGTACAGGAATAGAAGTACACACACAGATGGAGACACACACACACATACATGCCACACATGCACAAATAGTCATGCTATAGAAAAAAATAAAGCTTGGGTCTTTTATTTTATTAGCTGACAACACTTATGATTACTATAAATAAAAATATACAAATCAGCTTGGTTAGGTATTGTTATTGGTTTTCAGTTCTTTACTGCAATCCAATAACATTCACGTGTGGATTTTTGATGAATATCACCTCTATTAATGATTTATATACCTATGAAATATCTTGTACTTTTGCTCTGGACCAAATATACAATTCCATTGTCAAAAACAATTTTTACTTTTGTAACAGTGCTACTCACAGTGATGCACTTAAACAATGGGTTTAAAGTTGGTATGCACTGACAGATATTACATTTTAACTTAACTTTTTAGTAAACTGTCACTGGCTCTAATGTACAATAAATATGTTAGGTAGTGATTTTTACCTCTATTAAGCAAGTAGACACCACTATAGTTTTAAAACTCCTTGTAAATTACCTGTGTATTCAAAATGAGGCATACTTCAACAATATGAAAGGACAGATAGGATTTTACTGGAAATGTGAAACAACTTTCAATCTTTAGACAAGCTTCATGTTAGGTCAAGGCTGCTTTATTTCTCATTCTTTGAAGGCTGCAGATTTCTTTCACTTGTCAGAGCCCCACTTGATATTCATACACTATTTTTCCTGTCAGGAAAATAAGAGAATCATGTTACAGGTGATTCTATGAAAATGGAAAAGAAACATTACCCGGTTCCTTAAAAAATAAATAAATAAGAAAAATCCAATTGAAGCATGTCAGTAAAAGCTAGATTAAAGTAATATGAAACCTTTCTACATTGGTTAGATGCACTCAACAAATTATTTTATTTTCAATGTTTTGTTCCTTATGAAATATTATTATTTTGTTTCCTCCGCCACCATTTTTGTATAATAAAAAAATACTATGTGACTTCCTTTCATCTTTAGCCATTCTAGCTAATCTAAAAATTTAATGTAAATGAAAATATAAAATAAATAAAGTCTAAAGTAAGTAGGTGCATGCTGACTGATTACTTCATGTTCATTTTCTTGTAAATTTTCAGTGACAATGCTCAAAGCCTTATGAGAAAATCCAAGTCCATTTATCAAGACTGCTACTGATATTCAGGGAAATTTTGTTCAAAAATTTAAGTAAGTTATTTATATTTAATATGATCATTTGTCATGTGCATTGCATTTTACCACTATGTTTTTTAACGTTGCGATGTCCTTTGGTTCAATAAAATATAATCTTGGGAATGTACATACTAATGCAATATTGGACCTAACAGTCGTTTATTGCGTGGTTGGCACGATCATCGGATTAAAAACCTGTTGTATGTAACCAGCTTTATTGTCTGTTGCTCACCAGACAATAGCACACAACACTACTAATAGTGTTAAGAAATTCAGATAAAAGGGATTTTAATGCCTAGATCTCCCCTATTCTAGCATTAAAAAACTCAGGGGTACACTCATTTGATGTGAGAAGTTATCTAATTTTCAAATTGGTATGCCTTGCTGGATTACCTACATTGTTCCTACACATTTTATACATTTCATTCCAGACTGTGCAAAAAAACAAACAAACAAACAAAAACATATTATCATTTTATTATGAAAATCCTTGTGTAGAAGCCTCCGTTTTGATGTTTTGGAAAGGTGGATTGATTCCAAAGCAAGGACCAAAGAGTATTTTTTATTTGTGTTTAGAAAAATACACACATTTGCTTTTAGTTCACTTTCTTGTAATTTTGATAAAAACACACCTTTTGGTGTAGAATTGCTTGTTCTTACAAGAGGTATAACCAAATTAATTGTATTTCTGGAAGCTCAAAGTGTTCTAAAATAAAAACAAAACAAAGTATAATATGTGTGATTACTGATATTGACACTGAACCAGCCCAAAAAGTGCCAAAACAGGCTCAGGAGGTTAGGAATTAAGCTTTGTTTTTAGAATTTTTCATGTTGTCACAATATTTTGCACAGTTTGCACAACTAGCACTATATTTACATGAACATTTCAGCTGACATCTATGTGTGCAATTTAAAGATTTTGTGAAAAAAACTATTATTTGGTTCAAGAGTTATTCATATCAATTTCCTATTGTAAGTCAAAGTGAAGCACAAACAACATTTTTGAAAGTATCACTGATTCAGTTTTTACCTTTGAAATGGTACTTTTGGTGTCTCAAAATTCCCTAATTTCTTTACAATTAGTCACCAGGAAAATGTTTGGCATTAAAATCTCTTTAGGAATGTAATTAATTTTGTTTACAGCTAGTTGGACCATGAAGAAAACAAAGACTTGTGTTGAGAAACAGCACTCACCTCCTTGTGTGTCACACTTTGGAATACAATTACAATGAACATGACACAAATAGCTTTTACTTGACACAAGTCTCTGCACAAACAATGATGTGTGACAGGTGATGAAACACTTCCAACATACAGGTCACAGTGAAATACAATTAAAACAAATACTGGGCACATATCCACAAATCCTTAAGCAGCTCCAGTGCTTGATAATTGGTTTAGCACTGGGTTGGTTTCTGTATAGGAAGTGTGCCCACAAAATACTGCAGTTTTCTTTGTACTAATATTTTTTTAATACATCTAATTTATGCTGTATAGCTAAGTAATCCCTGCCTCCAAAGGAACCACCCAAAAGAATCTAGTCACAATTATATAGATTATGTGCTTTGTATATGGACAGGTGGCCGTGAAGAGCTAGACAGCTTTGTAAAATACATAAACACCAACAATCTTAACATACATTTCATGGCTAACATTAACCAAAATAGGGGTGAGCTCCTTGAACTGGAGATATAATTTAAAGATGAGTCCCTAGAAACAATGACTTTCATGAAACAAGTTGAATATACTACATTCATTCCGTCAATCAGTAATTGGAAGAAATAATGGGTAAGAAATACCCCAAGAATCTCCAGATCATGTACAACAAACACAGCAAAACTGACGCATTTCTCAGCTCAAGCAGCTGTTTCATCAGAGGTAGGAAAATTCTTTAAATCATCTCAGGCACTATTTAAATGTTTAAGATGCGGTCACGTGACTCCACCTTAAAAAAAGAGTGTATCAAGTTGAGAGTTTTCTGGGAGGAGGGGGGAAGGGCAGTTGAAAAACCAATCAGATTTTAGCTATCATCTATTTAGTACAGTTTAAAAAATGATAGCTCAAATCTGATTGGTTGCTACAGGCATCATCTCCACTTTTCAAACCCGCTGGAAAAATCTCAGTTTGATACATTTACTCGCTGGTAGACAAAGCCTATGACGATATCAAGAAATCAGAAAGAGATATACAATATCAGACAAAATAATATTGCATTTATTACTAAATTTAGCAGGAATTCCAAAGCATTCGAGAACATCAACATTATCAAACACTGGCAAATCCTCTTGAAGGATGAAAAATTCATTAAAATACTTCAAATCTTTTGTTTCTAGGAAGGAATACCAAATTAGAGATAGACTTTCCTGTGGCTCTCATGTAATTATATCTCATCTACTATATAAATGCCTAGTGGCGTGTGTGGGAAAAAAAAAACCAAGCTGCAGCGCCACCTGCTGGGCAGAGTTATACACTGACCTATATATTTCTTGAAGGAGAAGTGACAGTTGGGAGTGGTTGGTGGTTGCCGGGGGTGACAGTGGGGAGTTTTTAACAACTTAAGTAGCTTGATGAAGGATGTGGCGATGAAGATGAAGGATGAGGTGATGGAGAAAAATGATGAGGTGGTGACATGTGGACAAAACCACGTTAAAAAAGGGCGCTTGCGTCTGGAAGTAATGCTCTTCCCCTGAGGAGGCCTGGGCTAGGCCCAAATGCATGACAAGAACCTTTTTAACACCTTAAGTAGCTTGATTTGACTAGAATGCATGAGTATCATGCACGGGTTAACTTGTGTAATTATATATTTCCTAGAATGCTCCTGTGGGCTACACTAAGTATAGATCAGTGTAGGACATGTCTAAAATGAGGTGCCCTTAACACTGGGATGCAGGCTTAAATGTTTTGATCAAAATATGAACTAATACCTCATGTTTTCATTTTGCTAGATACACACAGATATGCAGTGTTAAGGATAAGTGCTGAAAACAACTGTCATTTGTTTGGGCTACTGTTATGATACGGAGGACTAGGAGTGCCCGACTAGTTTGCCCGGTGTAAAGTTTAACGGCAAGGGAGGTTTTCACCAGAGGTTCCCACAAGGGAGTATGATCTTGGCGGCTCCCTAACCGCAGGTCGCGGTCCTCTAAGAGGGCAACGGGTGAAACCTGTAGGAGAGCCTGAAATATTGAGGAACAGGGGCACAGAAGAGAATGTTCTGCAGTAGTGGTTACTGAAGAGGTCCAGTAAATCTAGGCAGCACTTATAAGCCAGAATACAGTAGAAACAGGTTATACAGTTGCGGGTGTGGATTAATCCTGTGGTGCTTGGTAGTGCCTTTGTAGCAGGAACACTTAAGTAAGGAGGTTCTGCGGGGTGGCTGCTGATGAATCCTGTGGTGCTGGGTTGCGCTTTTGTATCAAGAACACTTGAGCAAAGAGGTTCTGCAGTGGTGGCTGCTGATGAATTCTGTGGAGCTTGGGAGTGCCTTTGTATCAGAAACACTTGAGTAAGGAGGTTCTGCAGGGGTGACTGCTGATGAATCCTGTGGTGCTGGGTTGCGCTTTTGTATCAGGAACACTTGAGCAAAGAGGTTCTGCAGAGACGGCTGCTGATGAATACTGTGGTGCTTGGTAGCGACTTTGAGTCAGGAACACAAGAAATAAAGCAGAGATACAGGAGCCAGTGCAGGGACATGTCTAACCTGGAGAAGAGACCTGAAGATCTGGCAACTTGGTAGAGAAAGCATTATCATCATCATCATTTATTTATATAGCGCCACTAATTCTACAGCTCTGTACAGAGAACTCACTCACATCAGTTCCTGCCCCATTGGAGCTTACAGTCTAAATTTACTAACACACACACAGACACAGACAGACTAGGGTCAATTTAGTAGCAGCCAATTAACCATGCAAACACGGGGAGAATATACAAACTCCACACAGATAAGGCCATGGTCTTATTGTTACCTTTTCTCTTATAAGTCCATAGCACTTTATACCTGTTAACTAATGATTTATGGGTTGTTTAATTAAGAAGAGTCTTTTGAAGTTGCCACCCATACAAAAGCCCTTTATCAAGCAGGTGTTAATTGAAAACAATTATTCTGGTCAGCTCTTTGGACAAACTGTACTATCCCTGATGAAGTCCACTTATGCTTTGAGCCAACGACATTGCTTTAATTCATACATTTTTGAAAATTACACCAGACTGGCTCCTCTCATTCTTTTCACTTCCCCTGTTATTGCACGACTAGGAGGAATGGGCAATATACCAGCATCAACAGCTGCAAGGCTCAGGCTAAAGAGTCTATATATGGCAACCTTCCACATACAGCTGCTGGAAAGTCTGACAAGGCAGTCTTCCCCCACCATCCAATATCTATTATGTCTGAAAGAAAAGGCAGCTCCACTAGAAGCACCTCCTCTTTGACAGGCAAGAATTCTGTATTTCTCTGAAGAGCTAAAACTAGTATAATGGAGAGAGTATAAAATCTGACTACTTTTACATATTGAATTTGTCTATTTGCAAGCACTAGTACTCTGTTGCATTAAGGTTACCACCTGACCTCCATATGCTGCTGCACTGGTACAGTCCCTGACATGTTGTGTGGGCCTCGCTGTAGTCACACAGGGATCACCATCTAAAATAATGCTTCTTTTTTTGCATGATACAGCTGCTGCACTACAGCAAAAAAAAGGTGTTTCATATCATCTAACACCACTGCAGGACTTGAACTGGTGTCAGCAGTAAAGCCCCTGAACAGTGAGCCATAGACTCAATTACAGCCTGCTCCATCTTTTCACCTGTGTATACCTGCATAAAACTGCTAATAAATATTTGTCAGCAACTGAGACTAATTCTAGGCTTATATAATTAGCTTCCTGGGAACCACCCGCTGCCAGTTAATTGAACAAGTTTCCTTGAGTCAGAGTTCCTAAAAAACTCCTTGGGCTAAATGTATCAAGGTCCGATTTTTTTCAGCATTTTAAAATTGCAGCAAATTGCGGGTAATAACCCGCGATTTTAGTCCCAAAATTGCCAGATGTATTAAACTGTGATTTTCACTCTGTTCTTAAAAATCGCTGGTCATCTCTGGTGATTTGCTGCGATGTCAAACACACACGTCTTTAGCTAACTTTCCTGTGTTTCCTGCGTGATTACTATTACAAGCAGACCGACACTACTGAATAGAATCCAGGTCTATTTATACTCTATGGGAAATCTGCGGCTGGATTCTATTCAGTAGCATAGGTCTGCTTGTACACGGTGATGTGTTTATTAATCACGCTGCTAGGATGCAGCGTGTTTTATCTGGCGATTTTTAAAGCAAACTCAGTAGAGTTTGCTTAATCGCAGCTTCATACATTTGAGACTTGTATAGCTAGAGTGGCAAACAGCCACTATCGATTTTGGAAATAGCGATTTTGACAGAAACACATCTCTGGTGATTTTACATGAAATCTCAGCTTCATACATCAGCAAGTTTCTACTCTCCCAAGAAATTTGCTGGATCGCAAAATCGCACCTTGATACATTTACCCCCTTGAATTGCTTATCTGTGTTTTACCTTTGGCTTGCATGACTAGCCTTATGGAACTTGACCCCTTGACTTTAGACTACTATCCCTTCTAGATTTAAATCCAGGACAACACTTTGGACACTTAAGTGCCAGCAGACTCCTATACTGGCACTTAAAGGGACCAGGTAGAATCCACCAGATACAACTACACAGGCCTAACAATACACCTATCATGTAAATGGCCTGATTCTCCAGTGGGCATTACTTATTTGCCAATTTATTTTATGAATTTAGAATTTCATGAATTCATTCACCAATGATAATTTAAATAGATTAACACAATAAAAACAATTATTATATGGTGCTCTGGTATGTAAAGTAAAATATTTGATAGATATTTTACTACAAAATTCTGACAAATGTTTTAGATGCTAAAGGGTATATTTACTAAACTACGGGTTTGAAAAAGTGGAGATTTTGCCTATAGCAACCAATAAGATTATAGCTGTCATTTTGTAGAATGTACTAAACAAATGATAACTAGAATCTCAAACCAGCAGTTTAGTATATATACCCCTAAGATGTTATGAAATAGATGACTCACCCAACATAAGAGGCCCTGGATAATGAGGTTATATAATAGTCAAAAAGGGACTTTACCTAACATGTTTTGACGATGCATGATACTTTATCAAGGATGTATATGATCACTGTTCATTGAATGTATTGCCATAGTTCATTAGTCAATTAATTAACAATAATTAAAGAAGTTACCAGGAATATAAAAAAAAATTAAATCATAACCTTTAGTTTTATGCAGAAATGAATATTTAATTCACATTAATAATGCATACAATATAATGGTTTCAACAGTTGTAATGATGTTTGATCTAATGTCAAATTTCATTAATGTATTTGTGTGTATTTGCTTCCTTCAACATCTGAATTAATTTCACCCCAAAATATTAATTTTAGATGTTTACTTCAATAAAACTCAAAATTTCATGGTAAAAAGCACTTACGCATAATTAAAATCAAAAGAAATAATGTAGACAATAACAATGTTGTAGTTAAATGTAATAGACCTGTCAACATACGTAATTTAATCTTTTTTAAATATATTTTTTATAAACATCACAGATGCACTTAATAAATACTTTATTGCACTATGCATGATGTTCCTTTACAGATAATTTATTAGTTAGTAATCTGTTACCATAAATATCTACTGATTACTATAATAATGGAACATTGTAATATTTTGCACACTAATATACTGTGTAAATAAAATGTCTACTCACTCTTATTGAAATCAGAGGTGTTTGTGACCTTAAGATTGAAATAAGAGAAATAATGTCAGACCTTTTTCCACCTTTAAAGTAACATTCCAACCTATAAAATGCAAGTGAAAAATAAATTAACAATTTTAGGAAAATGAAGTGAAAATAAACACCCTACAACACTACAGTTGCATAAGTAGGCATACCCCATCATAATTGGGACATAACTGTGTTCCAATTTGACTAATTACAGTCAAAATCATGTTTTAAGGTAATTAGCATACACCTGGCAGAATGGGATTATGAGTAACCCCAAATAAGGTTTAGGATCAATTATAAAAGCAATTCTTGAAATCTATTGAATTTATTGTTTAAAAAACTTTGTTCACAAACAGAAAAGGAAGAGAGACCAACTCTGTATTATAGTTTATCAATTATATATTTTATTTTCTTATGTTTTGTTTGTATTAAAATAAGATAGTAAGGTAAAATGTACTAAAGTGTTGGAAACTATGAATATTAAAATTTAAAAGTTAAAACACACAGTGAAAGATGAATACCCGGTAAGACGGCCTGGAAAATGTTATATTAATTTAATATAGTTATGCCTAATCTGGCGCTTTAATAATCAGCATGGTGCTCTTATCACTATAAATTTGAAGTAATTTCTAGTAAGCTATTTTCCTCCCTTAAATAGTCAAGGAGTATTTTTTTGTATTTTTTATGTTTTATATATTGTGCTCTGCTCATTTCCTGTTCCCAATATCTTGTTTGCTGCGACTAGACACAAAATTATACTCTGTTTGGTATAAATTGAATGTAAACTAAAATCCAATTGCAATTTCCCTATATTGGGCCATTCATTAGATGGCTATGGAGTAAAGACATACGAGTCTCCTAGAGAGAACATCAATATTAGTTTGATGACAAAGTTTGCAATGGTTTCTTCACATTGGTCAAATACTGGGTATTTCAGGGTAGGTTGGAAATTTCTGTTAAAATGGAATGTGATCGACTAACCCTCACTGGTAATAATGCTTGTCACAGGGTTTAAAGCACTCTTTGCTTAGAACGTTGTATCAAACGATCTCTGCACCAAAAATTAACTTATTTGAACTAAATAATTCATTAGAATTTGAGACTAGTGACAACTATAGTCTTACATCCTCTATGTAAAAAATACAAAAGAACTTTATATTTGTGAACATTGCACATAAGTTCCAATTTGACATACCTGCGGTTATATACATTAAAATGTATCACATATGGTTTGTGAAGGAATAGTATAGGTGAATTAAAGTAATAATATAACATTCCATTTCAATTGAAATTCTCAACCTTCCCTGAAATAGCCAGTATTTAACCAATATAAAGAATTCTCTATGAACTTAGTCATCAAACTAATATTTGTTGTCATCAAACTAATATTGGGTTGTCCTCCTATACTCTCAGTGAACAAAATGTTTTAAACAATAAACACAATACAGAATTTTTTAAATATTTTTTAAATTAATTTCTGGTGGATCAGAGTGCCCCATTTCTTAAACATTCTGATTTTTAAGTTATACTAAGTTACCACTCCAGGGGGGTAAATATATTAAACAGTGCATTTTGCAACTTGACGATATTCGGCGAGATTGAGAGCTAATTTTAAAATGGTAATGTGTTTAAAGGCAAGATTTGCCTTTAAAAACATTGCTGGCAAGTTGCAAAAAGCACTGCGATGTTTAATACATTTACCCCCTGGACGTCCAATCTTTTTAATAAGCCTGGTGAAGCAGAAGTGTAGATTGAAGATTGTATAGGCACTACATGGCTATTTCCACCTCAAAATCTGATTTAGCTTTACTCCTCTCTTGTTTCTTTGGGAACAGGAACCATAATTGCTAGGAATTCTAGACATTCTTTTTGATTCACAAACTATCATTTAAAATTAAGCTATTTTACAATAAGCTAGTAATGAATTAATTAACATGGTTTGAGATCTCCATTAATTTATAAAAACAAATTGTGTCTGGATCTAATGTCCTCTATGCAAGATTCTTAAATCTGGTACACATTTATAATATTGATTTGTGTGTAAATTGTAATTCATCCAAATTAATTTACCCTTTATAAAGTATTCAACAGATGCTCTTAAACATATATCAGGTGCAAGCTCATGTTATTTTAATGTACAAATATATAAAATATGTATAAGGATGTGATGCAACAATTCTTTAATTATATTTATGTGTTTCTCCTCTATTTAAAATATTTATTGCACTATAAGGAGATATGTAAATTTTGCTAAGCCTGAGAAAAAATAGGACACTGTAATCATAGCATTCAAAATGTCAGTTTTAATTTTATCTATTGATTTGTGTTATGGTAAATCTAATTGTTAGAAATTAATTAGTATGGTATCATATATCAAATTTTATGTTAAAATGTCAATTCAATTGTCTGTAGAAGTAAAACAGATGTATTGTACATTAATAAAAAGATAAAAAACATAATTATTAGAAATATCCTATTGTTTTAAAATACTATTATTGTTTATTTTACATCTATAATTTTTATAGTATAGTTTTTATAGTTAAAAAATGTTTGGAAATAAAGAGGAAACACAATTACAATGTTTGTATGATCTTGCAAACAAAATATTCTCTTTTAAGTTTAAATATTATGTTTTATTAAAGCTAGAGAATGCATGTATTTATAGTTTAGCATTCTTATAACGCAAAACCTAATTTTGTACTTTCCTAGACTTAGCATTTTTTACACTCTCCTTGTTCCCCACTTCATTTCAATGAATCCATGTCTGTTATTGGTCGAGATGAACATTCAGATTTTGCTCCAATGTGGATGACTACCATTGTAGCTACATACTAGGTTTCTGTTACCCTGATTTATGTACCCTGTGGAAAACAACCCACCAGCTGTTAGGACATTCCACAAAACATTGGATTTGAAGTCATGCCCTATTTATCTTTGGGCCTGATGCAGCCTAATAGAAATCTCTTAGTCATCACACATTCATCTTCGTGTCTCAGTGATGTACTGATCCCTGGGTCCCATGTCCCAATTTCTTGACAATTTTGCTGCCTGGCTTCCCCAATACATCTCCTCATACCAACTCTCCTTCATGCTAGGTGACATCTCCAGTGACAACTCTGGAGACCCAGCGTCCATCAAATATTTTGCCCTTTGTTCCTCTTTAGGCCTTTCCCAATTGACCTCTTCCCCACCCACTATTTCGGTCACTCACTTTATCTTGTCTTCTCCCATCAATGTGCTCTTTCTGACTTCTCCAAATTCCCCTTCCCACTCTCTGACCATCATCTCCTCTCCTTAGCTCTTTCCTCATCTCCTGCAGCCCTCCCCACTCACAAATCTACCCTTTCTAGATGCAATCTTGATGCTCTTGGTCCTACTATTTTTGCCTCCTTTCGTGAAACTCTCCTCTCCCCTCTATCCACCCTGTCCTGCCCTAACCAGGCAAACTCAATCTAAAATCACATCCTCACCACCACACTTGACTCTGCTGCCCCTGCCTCTTCTGTCTACCTTCTCTGCTCTAAACCCAAACCATGGCACTCCAAATTTATATTGTCCCTTAAAAAATGCACACGCATTTTCTTCCATTTGGCAGACTTCCTTCAATTTAAGTTCACCCCCTCATCCTAAAGTTCGACCATCTCCCTCGTTAAACAATACTCTTCAAGTCTCTCATTTCTTCACATTTCTCCAGTCCCTGTTGCCTTTTTGCCAGTTTCAACACACTCCTTTCCCTCTGCTACCCTCTCATCCTCCCTTACAATTAGACACAAAATCTCCTCCTCCCATCACTCTTCTGCCACTCTTACCATTCCAAGCTCTTCTCTCTCCAGCCACTACTACTACTTCCCCCCACTACAGGTTACAAAGTCCATTCTCTTATATTATCTTCTCCATCCTCAAACTGCCCCATTGATTCCATCCCATCTCATCTCCTTTGCTCCCTCTCCCCCACTACTTACCCCCATCTTGCTCACCTCTTCAGTCTGTCCCTCTCCTCTCAACTCTCCCCATTACCCATTAAACATGTTCTTGTCTCACTCATTCTTAAAAAGACCCAATTTTTACCCCTCCTGACTCTCTAAATACCACCACTTTTTTCTTCTCCCCTTGCCTTCAAAATACTTGGATGGCTTGTCTACAATCATCTCAGCAGCTACCTCTTTGACAAGTCCTTCATTGATCCTCTCCAATCTGACTTCAGCCCCCACCACTCCACTGAAACTACCCTGACCAAAGTCAACAATGATCTTCTCTTGGACAAATCTAGGGGGCACTTCATCCTGCTTATACTCTTGAATCTCTCTGCAATCTTTAACACATTGGATCACCCTCTCCTACTCCACACCTTTACCACCATTGGCGTTTATTAGACCATCCTCTCATGGTTCATCTCCTACCTTGTTAACTGCTCCTGCTCTGTTTTAACCTCTCATTTCTCTTCGGCCCCAATCCATCCTTTGGCATGTCCTTATACTTTCTCAAACTTAACATGGCCAAAACTGAACTCATTGTGTTCAGTCCATCAAGAGTCATTTCCCCTCCCAAACTCTCTCACTGTTGACAGCACCACTATCTCCTCTGTTCCCCAACTCCACCTGGGTGTCATTCTTGGCTTCTTCCCCTCCTTCATTGTTTACATTCAATCTCTTGCCCAATTCTGTCGCATCCAGCTCTGCAACATTGCCCGTATCCGACCCTTTCTCTTCAAGGATGCCACCAAAACTCTTATTCATTCTTATTCTCTACTCCCATCTCACTCCTCTTCGATCTATGCATAATGCTGCAGCTAGACTTATCTTCCTCTATTTCCATAACACATCTGCCTCCCCTCCCTGCCAAACCTTACACTGGCTCCCTTTTCCTTACAGAAACCTCTTCAAACTCCTCACGTGCAAGGCCCTCTCCGACTCCACTGCTCCTTACATCATCAACGTCATCTCCATACATACTCCCACATGCCTTTTTTGGTTGGCCAATGACCATCCCTTTTCCTCCTCTCTGGTAAACACATCTCACTCCCTTATCCAAGATTTATCCCATGCTGCCCCCACCACTAGAACGATCTAGCTTGGTCTATCCCACTTTCCCTTAGCCTGTATAGTGTAGAATTGACAGTGAAGACCCACTTGTTTAGAAAATCCTACTGTTCCTCCACTTAACCATTTCTCCATGTGGTATACCTTACCCTCTTTCATCCTCCGTCTCTCCCACTCTTGCTTCTTTCCTTCAATATCCCCTTACATTGGTTAATCCCCATGTGTCAACACTATGGCTGCCCCTTTCCCTTTAGATTGTAAGCTCTAGTTAAAGGGGCCCTATTCCCTCCCTGTTCTCATTACCTATAACTTTTGCTCACCAGCTACACTGTGCACATCCTCCTTGCCTATTGACTCCAAACATCCATTACTTTAGCACCTCTTTCTGTGGCTCTAAACCTGTTAGTTGTGCCATGCTAACAGGTTTCAGCCTGCACTGAAAATACCCCTGACACTCCAATAGCTGTGTTGAGAGTTGTAGTATTATTTATTTTCTGTATTGTACTGTTATACCATGTACTGTCTTGTTGTTTGCCCTCTATATGATGCTATGGCCCTCATGTGGTGCCTTATAAACAAAGATTATTATTATTAATAATAATAATAATAATAATAATAGCAGGAATCAACCCAGATATTTTGCAAGTGCAGTATTTTTATCCATTGAAATGGTGCCCTGAATGTGTGCTCTTTGGAAATAACTGTTTGTATATGAGATGCAATGTTTACATTCGACATCATAAGTATCATCACTATATGTTCTTAAATACAGCCAGGTATGTCCCATATGGGTGGCAGGCTACAGAACCAGAATTCCCTACATGTCAACATGGCTACCATCCTGGAAAATGAAGGATGCTAGCATCAGCTGACGCCTCTGTCATGTCACAAAATAATGGAAAGGGTTAAAGCCAAGAATCTCTATTCATCAAGTAAGCCAAACCTCATCATCACCATGAGTAAGTTACCATTGTTCCCTCCTTGAACTAAACCATACCAGCAGGCACCAATTCAGCAGCAAGGAAACCAATATGGTGCTTTTTTCCATCCACTTCCCCATTCAACCCCTAAGAGTATACTGGGCAATCAACTCTTGTGGGAACATGATAGAGTGGATTTCCATTTGTGGGAATTTTGGACTGCTTTAAAGAGGATTATTTATGTAAATCATGCATAAATCTCAGGTTCAGTGATTGTGACTCTATTTTTGAATCTTGTGGGGAGACTGAGATTCAGATCCCTCCAAAATGGTAGAGAACCTATTGGCCATGTGGCCGTGAATGCAACAAAGGCTTGGACGCAGATCGTTGCATTCCAACCATAGACTACTGACTGCTTGGTCAGGGTTTGCTACAGCTTGGCTAGAGAACTGTCAATAGGTTGGCCAGGGAGCAAGATCGAAAATATATGTGAGAGATAAAGGCAGCATTGCTCTGGCAACTGCCTCAACACCATTTACTTTGGAGACAACTTAGAAGGAAGATATTAACATATTGATGGAGCCTTTATAATCTGGTACTTGGAACTGCAAAAGAGCTTGAATGGAGCCAAAACGTTTTTTTGTGAGCTACGATACTGTAGATGTGTAATCATTGTATAAATGTATTATTCAAGAGCCAGAAAAAAAGCATATCAAAAGTTCCTTATACATTACTACATAACTATTTGACATTTTAACACTTTCTATTTACACCAATGTGAGACAGTAATGGGAACTTTCTTTGTTCTAATTTATGTAAATTTAAATATGTGCTCTTTGAAAAATAGTTAAATTTGCAAAAGACCACAGATTACCTTCAGTATATTGATGATATACTGAAGTTTTAGCAGGGTACAGAGCAATAGTTGAATCTCCTTATAGCGTTACTTCATAGGAGTTATCTAAATGTACAATTCACAAATAAATTGACATATTCAAAAAGACTCACAGCTATAATAAAAGCAAAAAGTGCTTCAACAAAGTATCAGTTTATGTGTGTACACATGTATGCACCCAGGGTATTGTAAGTTTTTGATTTTCATGTCTTTTTCTGTAAACTTGCCTATTTGTGTTTCACTTTAATTTTGTTTGCAAGGTCACATTAAAAGTAAAGATGTTCACTGATCCCTGTGTTTTTGGTTTTGGATATGCATTAATTTCGTGTTTTGGTTTTGGCAAAACCGACCACACGTGTTTTGATTTTGGTTTTATTTATTTTTTTAAATTGCTAAAAAAAAGCTAAAATCACATAATTTGGAACTTATTTTTGTTCCTACAATATTATTAACCTCAATAACATTCATATCCAGTCATTTCCAATCAATTTTTGTCAAGTGACAAGAATACTGCTACCCTCCTGTTTCTGTATGAGCAATGGCACTGGAGAATGGAGAGTGACAAGAACACTGCTGCCCCTGTTTCTGTGTGAGCAATGGCACTGAGCAATGTCACTGGAGAATGGAGAATGACAAGAACACTGCTACACCTGTTTCTGTGTGAGCAATGACACTACATCTGCTGGGGAGGGAGGTACTTATGGAATCCAAAATCTGCAAGATCAGACGACGCAATAATGACGTTTTGCCTCGATTCAGATCCGAGGAAGAGGGAAAGTACCGAGCCGGCTTATCTTGGTATACGGATTAACGATGTTCGAGGGGGTTTGGTTTTCGGAAAACCGAGACTGAGCATTTCTAATTAAATGTGGAAAATGGTCTGCCATGACTTATCTTGATTTCAGGCTTTACATCACAAATACCTGCAATTTCAATAATTTTATCCACTGTTATTATGATGCATCATGCAGCAATTCAGTATTTTTGCTGTTGTTGTTTATTTTTTTAAACTTTATTATTGCACTGTTGCATCAGCATAAGAAGAGTCTGTTTTTATGATCATTCACTCATAAACAGTATTATACAAATTATTTTCCCAAGGTAAAATTTTTATAAACATTTCTTTCATGTACATATGTTTGTACTGATTTTTCATTTCATGTATTTTATTGTTGCTCCAACACACTAAATTTTAGAAAAATCTGCTACCCTAAGGTATTATTTTATGTATATTAGCTGATGTATGAGTTTAATGCGTAGTTACATAGAAACATAGAAACATAGAATTTGACAGCAGATAAGAACCGCTTGGCCCATCTAGTCTGTCCATTGTTTTATTCATCTATGGTAACCTCTAACCTTATTTGATCCCTTATTCTTTATAAGGATATTCTTATATCTTTCCCAAGCATGTTTAAACTGCTCTACTGTATTAGCCTCTACCACATCTGATGGGAGGCTATTCAACTTATCCACTACCATTTCTGTGAAGTAGTTTTTCCTCAAATGTCCTCTGAACCAACCTCCCTTCAGTTTCATTGCATGTCCTCATTTTCTAGTACCTCTCCTCCTTTGAAGAATGTTTCCCTCTTGTACCTTGTTCAAACTTTGATATATTTGAAAGTTTCTATCATGACCCCCCTTTCCCTTCTCTGCTCCAAACTATACATATTAAGTTCTTTTAGTCTTTCCGAGTAAGTTTTGTGCTGTAAGCCATGCACCATTTTAGTTGCCCTTCTTTGTACAGTTTCTAATGTATTTATATCCTTCTGGAGATATGGCCTCCAGAATTGAACACAGTATTCTAGATGAGGCCGTACTAATGACCTATACAGTGGCATTATTACTTCTTTCTTTCTGCTACTGATTCCTCTCCCTATGCAACCAAGTTATAGTTATATGGAAACCTTAATGTATGTGTAACACAAGTTTATCTATAGTGTACTTTTATAGATAATCAAGAGAAATTCTACACAGTATTGTTTACTTCACTTTAATTACTTGATTGTTTAATTTGTTTTCTCTTATTCTTACCTCTTCTGTCCCTTTGTCTCCGTCCTGCTCAACTCATTGCCTTCTCTCTTCTCTGTCATTCTTCATCTTTCCCCTTTCTGTCCTCATCTGTACAACCCCCCCTTCTTTTTTATGCTCACTGTCTCCTTTCCCCCTGCATGGTTGCCCTATCACCCTCCTCAGCTTCCATCCCCCCTTCCTCCTGTAATCACCTCATCTCATCTGTGCTTCTTCTTCTCCCTCCTCTGTTCACCTCATATCCCACCTGCTCCCTCCCCTCCCCACCCAGTAATTTCTCAACGCTTCTCCCCTACACCCCAGACTGCAGCTTCTGCCATGAGTTTACAGGGGTCTGGCAGGTGGGCTTTTTGCCCACCAGTCTCCTCACACATCAAGTGAGTAACATGGCAGTTTATAGATACATACAAATAAGTAAATAATTTAAAACAAAATTATATATATATATATATATATATATATATATATATATTTATATTTCCCGGCTCAGCTCCTGGGGACTTGTGCGCCTCTTAGAGGTGAGTGGCAGAGGGGGATCCCCATAAGTCTGCTCTATATATTTTCATGGCAACGGCAATTTATCTGCCTGTGCCACACAGGTTATAGTCACATCATGTCAGCCACCATGTACTTTTTGCATCTGTGTGCTGAGGTAATCCGTCTTTCATAGCTGTCACGTCGTAAATAAATACATAATTAAAGTATTATCCATGCTTGAATTCAAGTCCCACTCACCAACGTCCTGAATATAAGACACCAGACAGACACCCCCCCCCAGCTTCCCTTCCTCAACATGCCCCATTTAATTGTTGATTTCAATGGCCAACTTTGTTTACCCCTGGGTTTTATGGATGTGGAAATCTGGTTTGCCCGGATTGGGACAATCTTTTCCACATGTGGATGGGGGGATTGGTGTGCCTCTCCAGTAAAAGGATCTGAGTCATTAAGGCATGCAGCTCTGTTTTTTGTGTGTATCGAATGCAAATCCCAACTGCACATGCTCACAACAGGAAGATTAGGCCGTCAGCAAACACAGGTCTGCTACGTATGTAAATGCAATGGGCAGGGGTTTAGGAACCGGAGGGCAGAGGAAGAAGTTGCCCTGGCATGATTTCTGTTGGGGGGCAAAGACTGTATTTTTGCCCACCCCACAAACTTCTACACAAAAGTGAATAGAGATTAGTGGAATGAAAAAGGGGATGAAGCGATAATAGCTTTATTTGAATTTGCCAACTGTTGTTGTTTATGTCTACCAAAAATTAAGTTATCTTATGTTCTTCTTGCAAACATTTTTTTTTCATTCCTAGAAGCTCCAGCTAGCTGCACATTTACTGTTCTTGTAAATTGTACAACAATAGAACAGAGAGAGTGAATAATTGCGGATGGTTGAAAAATTAGCAGCTGTATCATTGTCACCAGATCGTAGGGTAGGCAATGGATGCCTTCCTCAGAGTGTAGTGTGGAGCCATGGCACCCAGAGCAAGCTCATAAAACAGTGTCCTCCCACTCATACACACACTGACATACATGATCACAAATCAATTAACACTCCATGAAACCATAACCTCAAAAATCCATCAATCCCCAATCTGTCACTAAAAATGTAACACGGCAATGTGGGGACCCCTACGGTTAAGTGTTCAAACACTTAACCTCACATTGCTGCTTTAAATTTGTAGTGACAGACGTCGCAATTACGTCAGGATGCATTGCCGGTCAGTTCTCCAATCGGAATACCTTGCTATCATTATGCTGATTTCTTCGGTGATCTCCAGCGTCGTCTTGAAGGTAAGTCTGATTATTTTCAAGCCGCTTTTTCATTGTTTCGTTTTTGTTATGGAGACATTAGCGATGTTGGATTTATAACCATCGTTAAAACGTACCCAACTTGTGGACAGATATAGTCCAAACCCCACTTGAATAACAAATAGGTAAATTAACCACAGTTACTTATCTGCACCATTGTGGGTCCCAGGGTCTGAACTTGATATAGGTAAAACACAAAGAGGAGAACTCCATGCTAATTGTCATTGCTGAAATAGAAATAATATGGCTGGCAGTCTTGGTCTAAATCTACAGATACATTTTACTGTACCATAGCTCACTCAGAAACAGGAGAGGTGGCATGGTTCAGTGCTGAAACAGAAATTGTAATAATAGGGCTCTCAGTGTTCTTAAAAGTCTCCAGTGACATTCTAATGTGCCATAGCTCATACAGAAACAGGAAGGGTGGCACTGTTCTTGTCACTCTCCAGTCTCAGTCATGATGATACTAATCCCTCTACCTCATGTGCTAAAGTCTATGTTCAAGTGCATAGTGGTTTTAAGTATGGGAAGCAAAAATTTGAATAAAAAGCTTGTACCTTTTTAAAGAAAAAAACACCTCTCTAAAAAAGGTGAAAGTTTACTGTAGAAAAACATAAAATTGCCAACATGCCACTCTACCCGAAATACTACTAAACAAACCAGCATCACCTAGCTCCCTTCTCTCAGCTAGATCTCAGCACCTGCAATCTACACTGTCACCATATTCACCCTCATCAGTGTGTACATGATCCTCAAACAATACTAATTCATCTCCGCTGGAATCCACCATCACAGAAGTCTGTGTACTTGCAATTGCCTGTAATTGCCTTCCTCATGGAATTTGTAGTTAATTTTATGGAAGAGCTGACACAATTTTTGAGCAATTCTATTAGACCAGACCAAATGTCAAAATGTTGTGCACACTCATCTGCAACACCACTGGGTGTGTTGGGAAAGCTAAGTTTTTTCCTAGCAGCAATTTCCAGAGAAACTGAAGGAGAAGATGCCATTGTGTCATGTACCACTTGAGCTGTCAGCTTGCTGACCAGGAGCTCATCGCATCTCTTGAGATTTGGGTCAGTTGGAAAGAAAGAAAAGACATAGCTCTTAAACCTAGGATCAAGCACAATTGCCATTATGTAATGATGTAATGATGTTGATAACTCTTGGATCCTGGCGAAGCGATTAAAGTACTTAATTTACAAGTCCAACATAACTAGCGGAATTGCTTTGTTTCATTTCCTCCTTCAATTTCTCTTGCTGCTTTTCAAAAAGTCTAATTAGGGGAATCACTTGACTCAAGCTAACAGTATCTGCACTCTTTTCACAGGTGACTACTTTGAGCACCTTGCACAACAAGGAAAGAATTCTCCACTGTGCTGGACTAAAGTACATTACCCCTAAATTCTATTCTTCTTGCAGCTGCTGCATTCTCCTACATGCTGTTGCAGAATCCTGAAATGACCCTAAATATTTCAGGACACAGATAGTATCGCCTGCATGTCATTGTCACTTTATAAAAAGTTCTGTACTACCAAGTTGATTGTGTGAGCAAAACAGGGAATGTGATGGAATTCCCCCCGCTTTAATGCTCTAACAATATTGGTGGCGTTATCAGAAATCACATATCCTCAGGAGAGTCCAAGCAGGATAAGCCATGTTGCAATGACATCCCTTAGTTCTTCAATCAGGTTGTCAGCGGTACTACCTCTGACCTGCGCCTTGTCTCGTCTCTGATAATCATCTCTCACTCCCGTCTTCAAGACTTCTCCCATGCTGCTCCCCACTTATGGAATTCCCTACCACGGTTAATCAGACTTTCCCACAGCCTTAAATTATTTAGTTGCTCTTTGAAATCCCATCTCTTTTTTAGAGGTGACCTTTTCCTCGATAACCCTATTCACACTAATGCACCCTCACAACTATCCCAATCTCCACTCTGAGCCACACTAGCTTCTCTTGTTTCAGCTGTGCCCTCTTCCCTTTAGAATATAAGCTCTCTAATGAGCAGGGTCCTCCAAACCCTTTGTTTTCATGCCTCCATTCATTTTGTCTGCCTTGTCTGTTCTTGTTTTACATATGTCTTGTTTTATGTATGTCCTTGTCTTCCCTACTGTACAGCGCTGTGGAGCACTGTGGTGCCTTACAAATCTACGATAATAATAATAATACTACTAATAATAATAATAATATGCCTCTTAGTGAAGCAGATGATACACAGAGTAGCCTCCCTCAGAAAAATGTGACATACTTGGGTACATGCTACTGCTGTTCCTGCTGGTGAAGGCGAATCACCAACCCAGTGGACTGCCAGAGTCATATAATCTTTAGTTTGCCCAGTTCCGCTTGTCCACATATGTGTGGTTAAGTGTACAGTGGGTAGAATGGCATTAATTACATTTTTATGACCCTTCTGGTAGAGGTGAGGAATAGCTTTTCTAGTAAAATGGTGTCCTGATGGAATTTGGTAACAGGGACACAAGACCTTAAGTAATTGTCTAAATCCAGCTGTACTAATAGTGGATATTAGACTAGATCAAATACTAGCATAGTCACCATGGCATCTGTGATCTGCTTTGCGACTGGGTGACAGCTTTCATACTTGCTAAGGATTGTTTAGCAGTCAATTGTTGTAAACTACTAATTGTCTTCTTCTTGGCCTGTTTCTGGGTTAAAGATCCACCCCCAGCAGCAGAAGCAGCAGCAGTGGGCCTAACGCTCAAGGAGTCTTCTGAGGAGTCCTAAATAGGGGAGGAGTCATCTCGCATTAGTAACTTAATGCAGGACTAACTCCGATCACTAGTGAGGATATTGATGATGAAGGTGTTGGGGGTGTAGATTGCAGGTGCTTGGATCTAGATAAAGGGAGGTAGCTGATGTTGGACTGCTTGTTGTTATGTTATAGCATAAGTTTCTGATTTTCCCAAGAGATTTTCATGAACTCGCTTCAAATGGTATAACATGGATGAGGATCCTAGATGGTTATGGTCCCTACCTCTACTGACTGTGGCTTTACAATGCAACAAATGGCTAGACAACTGTTATCAGAATTTGGGTAAAAATAATTCCACATATAAGAGGTGGATTTTTTGGTCCTATGCCTAGGCATGACAATGGCCTTTTTATCACTGGCAAGAACTGCTGCAGTCTTTGTTTGAAAGTGTATGAAAATAATATTGTGACCTGTGAGATTGACTGCAAATGAATTGAAATTAGTGTTATTGAGGTTAATAATATTGTAGGAACAAAAAACTAGCAAAAAAAAAAATGCAAATCCAAAACCAAAACCAAAACATACAACGGCAGTTTTGCCAAAACCAAAACACAAAGTTAATCCAGATCCAAAATCAAAACCAAACCAAAACCAGAACACGGGGGTCAGTGAACATCTCTAGTGCATATAGTGCACTTTCTAAACTTTTTTGCAGCTGCCGAGGAGTTCATCTTAACTCCTATAAGCTGCCCATCCCAAATTCTCTTACAACAAATGAAAAAAAAAAATACATAAAATATAAAAATAAATTCCACAAAAAATAATTTACTTTGCAAAATTACTAAATAAATTTTATTATATTATTTTGTAAATAAAAAATGTTTAGTTTGTAAAGCTTGTATGTGTGTGTTTGATTTATATTTTAAAAATGGGTATTAAGAATTTTGAAGTAATAAATGCTGGGCCTCAACCCCCAACCCCCCAGCAAGTCATACCTAGCTCCATGCTGATAGAACTAGGACTCTTTTCACAGCCCTGGGTGGTGGGTGTGGGGGGTGACAGGGATTTAATTATGTCCAGCAGTGGGTTAAAGGGTGATGGGGGAACATACCGGGGCAAACCTCCTAAAGTTTGCCAATTTTAGTAACAAGAACCACCTATTCATGGGTGCCAGAGCAATGGGCATTCACAAGTGCCAGCATTTTCTGATACACAGAGACCAATGGACCAGTGGTGCCCTCTAGGTGAACAAAGTAGCATAAAATAAGGGCAAAACATATTTTAATGTACATTACAACTAACATTACACAAGCAACACTGTATTGTTTGGTAAATAACAAGCAAGGGTAGTCTGTAGAAAATTTAGTGGCAGGAACACTTGAGAGTTACACTACAATATTCCAATGCCATTCAAATGCATAGCATTCACTGTCACAAGTAGGGCAGGAAAGTACCTTGCAGATGAATATTGTACTGGGACAGTTGGACTTGCACCGCACGGCAGTGTGTACATACCGTAACAACTGTTCCTCCTCAAGTCATTAAGCAATGCATGTAACAATCTGTGTCTTGTTGACTTTGGGAATGTGCAGCTGACAGGTCCGTCCGTTTTACTGTGAACGCTCCCTGCGCTCGGTATGTGTGCTTTAATGACTCAGGCCCAAAATATGTGTTTCGCCTTTAATATAAGTAAAACTTTGTGCCTCTGTCAAAGTCAAATAATTAAAGTCAAATAATTAAAATAAATAATTCTAAATTGATAACTTGATAAATACCAAATGTAATGTTTTCCTATGTGATTGTGATTTGTACGTGATGGCGTACTGTGGCTAATTATGCAATAACATAGGAAAACACAATAAATACATTTACATTCACACCTACATTTGAAAATGGTTCTCTTTTAATAAAATTTCCAACTCACTTTTATTATTAAGACTTAGAGATTTATTACATAAAGGTAAACCTACATATTTATGGTTCACGTTATAAGAAAATTATTGTGTTTGGTCTTATACTAATCCACATTTCTCCAGCAGGAATCTGGTACTATCGGAGTAGCAATCGCATATTGCAGTCACTAGTTATGATTAATATAAGATTAATTCTCATAAATACTCTGTTAATGGGTTAGTTTGAAACAGATTTTCGGTGATTCCCTGAGGCAAGACACTTACACAGCTGTTGGAGTGAGTTGCCCCCACCTTCGAAAAAGCATCATTTGAACTGACCTATGACCTGCATTGTACTGGACCATCATAAACCTTAAAAACCAATGAAGAACTCTCTTAGTGTTATCTTTGTGTACATTGTGACATCATCACTGTTTTTTTTAACACAAACTGTATAGTAACAGGCACTGGTCCAGAATCACTCTCTCTTACCACGCAGAATTCAGGATTGAATGATTATTACTGAATCCAGTGTGCAGCGCAATGCATCAGTTATACTTTCTTGTATTTTTTTACACTATGATATGTTTTGCTATTAAACCTCTGCACGTTGGAACCACATTATTCGCATTGGACAATCTTTATTTGTGACCATAGAAAAGAACATTAAACCTCCATGCAATCAACACTAGAAAGATTGAATTTGTAATTGATTATGTGCAGGCATTTGTATTTTTATTATTAAATTTATGGATCATTAATGTGCAATTTTCTTATACATATTTTATAGATGACACCTACCTTCTATGGGTATATCCAGACAAGGTTGTATGTGCATTTAACATCATTTAATTACAGGAGGGAAGCTACAGGTTAACAGTTAATACAAAAGGTAGGTATAGCCTGCGCAAGATTATCATGTTACATTATGAATTGTTAATATAAGTTTATACTTCCATTACGTTGGCATTGTTTTTATCTTGACAAAGCATATAGCAATAATACACGAGTTAGCGCAAATGCAGGGGATCTCACAACCTCAATTTAATATCTACAGGAATAAAATACCAATTTATGTGTCACAACTTACTAGAATTATATATGACCAGTGTAAGCTTACAATGAGCCTCCAGTATGCGAGGGATATTGAGCATATTGGTATGTGGTACAGCTGGAAGTGATAGCTAGTTTCTCATTCATGCTCACCACTCACTAACTCACTAAGTATGGGAAATAGCTAGTCTATGGCTCAGAAAATTTTCTGTGAATTATTATTAGCAGACTCTGAATTATTAATCAATCTTTAAGGAAGTAGACATAATCTATAGCTCCCTTATTGGTGCTGTACAATTCGTGACATGCATTTGGCTCAGTCTGATGTGATACTAATTTGTACATTATTATAACCTTTGTCAACAAATATAGAAACTCACAGCTTTTCAACAATTTTGTGATTGCAGAGCGTAAATATATATTTAATCAGTGATTGCCAAGGAGCTTACCTCAGTTATTTAACTTACACTGATTTCTAATTTGGGGAAGGGCTTATTTCAGTTATACTTGTCCTACACTGGTTGCCATTTTGAGGATATATTGTGACATACAATTTAGACAAATACTATAACAATGGGACCGTTCCGAGGTCAAAATTTGAACCACTGCACTTTACACATTTTAATAACTTCGCTGGAGGGCTATATTCATTGAGATAATATAGGTTCATGTTACTGGAGATAAATGTGTAGGGTGTACCTCATTGTAGATTTACATGACAGCATTCAGGCTCTTTAGCCTTTGTGCACCACATTGTAACATTTGTCTGCTCTCATATTTTGTGAAGCTATACTGTTCTCAGTGGTAGCACCTCCCAGTGATTATATACAAAGTTAAAATAAAATGAAAGGATACTATTACTACTATATACATTTTAAATCGGGAAAAGTCTAAAACTATTGAATGCATAAATAGATATAGTGTGGTGAAACTTGCCATCTGACTAAAGGTTATAGATCTCAGAAAGACCATTTAGGTAATGGGCGTTGGTTTTCCATTGACAGACCTGACCATATTCTAGTCATCTTAGATAAGAAATATGCAGCTTTAAGTCCTCAGGGAGATGTCACATATTTTGTTACACATATTCTCCTGACTTTAATTAATTTTTAAGCAAATTTAAGCAGACCATTGAGTTTATCAGCTTAGAACTAAGGCACCCATTCAAGAAGGGTCTTCCAGTGCAACAATAAAACATTTAGGTAGATGGAAGTCAGATTCACAGTTCCATGACTGATCAATCTGGCTAAACAACATTGCGTCACCAGCCCTACATACACTGACATGTAGATGGCAGGCTGCAGGAATGTTGGTGATACACAGGGATGCTTTGTCGCTCACTAAATGTCAATTTCATGCAATTTTCGGAAGTTAATATAATTTATCTTCTTGGGTCCGAAACACTATGGCACCCAAACATTTAGGTTTGGGGCAGCTATTCCTGCATCTTAAAAGGGGCCTTCGATTGCAATATTATAGCACTTAGAGTGATGGAAGTCTGATGCCTTCCAGACATTTATCAGCCCTACTGGAATGTAATATGCCTGACCATTCTCTCGGTAACCCAAGGCTTTGGTGCTTGTCACATTTAGTGAGGGTATGAAGGGATTTTTCCCTATTTTTTCCTTGGGTAAAAGCCTGATTAGCTACGTGCCTCCGAGGTTTTACAGATTTTTACCGCAACCTGCCCCCCTCCACCCTTACCTCACCATCCCTTTACATAGCGACTCTTTGCTGGTGTGATCTGTTTATTGTCCGGCACCATTTGACATGAAGGTGCTTTGTTTACAGGTGTACACAATGATGACATGTGTGGTTGGTCATTCAATCATTCATGTTCTGAGTGTCCAGGTACTACATGGCCCATCAGTGGTAAGCCTTATCCCACCTTGGTAAAGGTTCCATTCTGCCCATTGCAATAGTTGCTGTTGGAACTTTTGGCTTTAGTCTGGAATTAACAGGGTGTCATTTTGTTTTTGCTCCATGGTCGCCGGTTTTGAAGATATGAATAGGGGTGGTAGGTCAGTCTTGCATGTACTGGGCATCCAGGCACCACTTTTCTTGTAGCAGGGATTCCTTCTCCAATCTGCTATGTGGTGCTAGTGCTCAAGAAAGACAGGAGTACATGCTTCTTCGTGGATTATTTGTCACTGAACGAATTGACGGTGACAGACACGTATCCCAAGCCCAGGTAGATGAGCTGTTAGACAGGCTGGGGCTGGCTCGCTATGTGTCCACGCTGGATCTTAGTAAGGGGAACTGGCAGATACCCATTACAACGTAGGCACAGGAGTGGACCGCATTCATCACTCTGTTTGGACTATTTGAGTTTCCTGCCATGCCCTTCGGAATGAAGAATGCCCCAACCACCTATCAGATGACAGGGTGAGAGGCGTTCGCCCATGCATACCTAGATGATATAACTATTATTAGTGAGACCTAGGAGGAACACCTGCAATGTGCCCAAGTTTTAGCCTGTATTAGCCAGATCAAACCAGACAAATGTCAGATGTGGATGGCGGAGGTGTTGTACCTTGGGCACAGGGTTGGTGGAGGAAATATTCGACTGGAGATGACAAAAATTGATACCATCCTGATTTGGCCTGACTCCACCAACCAAAAATAGGTACGCACTGTCCTTGAGACAGCGGGGTACTATTGCAATTTTGTGCCCCAGTACAGCACCATTGCCAAGCCGCTGACTGATTTGACAACCAAAAAAAACTCCTGATAATTTGACTGGACCTCGGAGTGTGGATGGTCCTTTTCCCAGCTTAAGGATATCTTGTCCTGGTCCCCAGTATTAGCAGCCCCTGACTTTTGATGGTGCTCCATTGTGCAAACAGATTGCTCGGGCTGTGGAATAGGAGCTGTCTTGAGTCATGTAGGGGAGGATGATTGTGAACACCCAGTGGCCTATCTCTCCCAGAAGCTTGTTGATGGCGAGATAGTATATGCCACTATTGAGTGCCTGTCCATAGTTTCTCAGCAGTACCATCGGGGGGAAATCCTTGGACTTGTTAATATCTATTAGGGAAGATCTGCATGCCATACAGTCATATTTGGCCATACACTATTTGCCTTTTTAGTTGTTCGCTGACTAACAATTTGCATTCCCTGTCCCCATTTCTATTTAATTCTGTAAACTGTGACCTGTTGCCAAAATTTTAATTGTTGTCAGTGTCTTAACTTACTTAGGGTTTAAAGTGTTAAGTGTTAAAGTGAGGTAAGTGAGATTTTGTGCAATAAAGAAGAGGCATCAACAGTATGCAGTTTATGACAAGTGAGATCATAAGCCAAACACACTCAAAATCATATGTTTGTGCATGAACCCTTTACTATTTGGGATTAAGCTTCTGACCATTTCCAGCCTATAATATCCACAGGAGAAGGGCTTGTCTGGCCCATATATTCTTCCCCCAATGGTTTCTATGCCTCTTGGTGTTGCACAAATTACCTCCCTCCCATCCTGCATTATATGTAGTATTTTAAAAAATTTCTTTACCTCTCCCAGGTGAGACACATTTGCGCAAAAGCTTTTGCAGTCAGTGGCTAATTCATACGGTGCCATCACTGACCTGTCTGCAAATCCCTGCCCCCTTCAAAGCAACTTGGATCTTGGTGTGGGAGACCCTTTGACCTGCTTTATGTGGGTACATCATTGTAAGCCCAGAAGGGGTGTAGTCATTATGACACCTGATTTAGCAACAGCCAATCATAAAGGACTATGTCCTGGGACCAGTGGTTAGTGCCTGTTGGTCATACACTGTTTGGTATTGCTATTAGTTGTTAGCTGACTCACAATTTGCTTTCGCTGTCACCATTTCGCTTTAAGTCAATAAACTGTCACCTGTTGCCAAAATTGTAATTGTTGTCCATGTATTTATTTACTTAGGGTTTAGAGTAATAAGTCTTAAACAGTAAGCAAAGTTTTGTGCAATGAAGAAGAGGCATCAACAGTTTGCAGTTTAATAAAACAAGTGTTATTTGTATTGTACACTTTATACACATGACAAACTTTATGGCTTATGTTTTTGTGGCTCTTGTTTTCTACAACATAGTGACCACTGTTAGAAACTTACTGTACAGATATCTGGTCTGTGCTTCACTGCTCAAACAGAACAGAGCAAACAAGTCAGTTTAGTCTACCTGGCTGTTTAGCAACCATGACACTGAGGCCAGGAGCAAGTTCATTGACTCCCTGGCTTGAAAGAATGAATTAGTAATCCGCTCGACTCTGCAGCCGTTTAAGCACCAGATAAAAATGGATAAATATATTTTATTACAAAATAGCTGTTCATTTAGCATGCTTTTTTTAGTATGTAAATTCAGGTATCCTTAAAAGCCTTCTTAAATGTGAGTCATCTTGGTGAAAAATAAAGTGCACATAACCATTTTAAAGTATTTAAGAGAAGTTCAAATGAACAGGAGGCATTTTCCTAATTGAGTCTTTATTGGACAAAATGCAGAGTAAATATATATCCTACTTCAACACAGGACTGCTTGCAGGAAAGTCCGACTGCTTCCTTCCCAAGATTTCTGACTAGTGCCTCCAGAGGCAGAGAAGATCTATCACTCTTAGCACTTTGGATGACAGTGTGATGAGAGTGGAGTACTGGGAATTTAAAAATAATAGATCCCCTCTCTTCGGGATGAATATTAGTGGCACTTTCACGATTTTCTGAAATATTGCCATGTGACTTGATGTCAAATCCATGTTTATTTGATGTACTCTACAAAAAATAGCCTAATCATATCTGTTGTATTCCCATCTACAAAGACTGTCTCAAGTGCACCCATTTTTCAAGGTGTGCTAAATAGCCTGAGACAGTAACAGTCCTTCCTTGTATGTAAATAAATATCCTTCCTAATCTTACAGTGCTGTCCTACAATGACATATAGGTTACTGATACTCAAACTCTGCTTTATGAACACAAACAGCAAGCAACAGCAAGAAACAGCAGTGGAGTACACATCCTAAACTTCAAGACTTCCTAATGACCTAAATACTCTAGCTAGTTAACAACTGAAACTACATGTTATATATGTAACTGTGGTGCTCCAGATTACAAACATTATTTCTATTTGAAAAAAAAACCAGCTAAAATATCTAACAGGACAGATATGCAGGAAAAGATTAATTTGACCTATAAATGAAATGTCCCATTTGATGCATTGACAAATGTAGTGCTGAGTTCCATCTCCAATTTAAGGGAGCACTAGTGTCTTCTCTTTTTAGTATTTTGATTTTTTTTACTCAGTTAGTGACATCGCTGTGAGTGAAGACATTGCATCCTTCTATTTAACAACATATGATACTTAGTAACCTGATGTTAAGAACCCCTCCAGCCGGCACAACACAACCCGGAATCTACTCTGCCAGTCAGGTGTTCACTGGAGCCCCTGATGGTGGGGACAGACTGGGCCGCAGACTGACAGAGGGTCGTGAAGTGCGTACCAGCTGGGGAGAACCCAGGCAAGAGGAGTCAGGTCCACGCAGAGGTCAAGGGCCGGCAGCAGACAACGGTATCGATGAACAAGCTGAGGTCAGGGGTCACAGGCAAATAGCAGAACGGGTAAACAGGCCAAAGATCAGGGTCACAGGAAACACGAGCAAGGTCCAAATCAAAGCCAAGGGTCATACACGGGGAGTCAAATAGAGATATCAGGATACAGGACAGGAACTAGCAGGTCAGCAGACTGGAACACAGGAGCTATAACCGGCAATGAGGCAGCAGACCTCATTGCCTTAAATACCAGTGGCCACCAATCAGAGCCTAGCTCTGAATTAGACACAGCCCCCAGCAAAATTAATAGGCTGCATTAATAAGCCCACAGGCTAGAACATATGGTGAGCGCTGCGCCCGGCTTCCTCTCATTGCCGGGACGCAGCACCGAAGCGTCTTCTCGTTGCCCCGGCAACGGCCGGGTCAGGGCCGGAAGGGACGTCCCGGTCGCCATAGCGACGGCCGGGACGCAGGTGAGTGAGTCGCGGCGGCTGGGCACCGCTGCGGCTCGTAACAGTACCCCCCCCTTGAGGAGGGGTCGAGGGACCCCGACATCCAGGTTTTCTTGGGAACCTCCTGAAGAATTCCTTCAATTGTTTAGGGGCATGGAGTTGTCTTCGCGGAACCCAAGATCGCTCTTCTAACCCGCGATTCCTCCACTGCACCAGGAAGTGCACCTGTCCTTGCACTTTTTTGGAATCTAAAATCCTTTGAACCACATATCTTAGTGGCTTCCTCGAACTTCCCCCAGGCACAGTTGAGGATTGGCTAGGATACAATACCGGCTTCAACAATGAACAATGAAATGTGTTCGGAATTTTTAGTGAGCTAGGAATCTTCAATCTAAAAGCTACCGGATTGATCTGTTTCGTAATCATGAACGGCCCAATAAATTTAGGCCCTAGTTTTTTACAAGGCTGTCTGAGGCTGAGATTTCTAGTTGATAGCCATACTTTCTGGCCCACTCTGAATGGGCAGGTGGTACGGTGGCGATCCGAAAAATTTTTGGCCGACAATGAGGATTTTTTCAAGGAGGACTGAACTTTCCCCCAAATTACTTTCAGATCAGCAGCTGTGGAATGAATCTCCGGAATACCAGCAGATTTGAGAGAGTACAGAGAATTAGACCTGGGATGGAAACCGAAGTTACAGTAGAACGGGGAAGTTTGAGTAGATAAGTGAGATGAGTTATTGTAGGCAAACTCTGCCCAAGGCAGCAAAGATGACCAGTTGTCATGGAATTCTGAGGAATAACATCGGAGGAACTGTTCAAGTGCTTGGTTAACCCTTTCAGTTTGCCCGTTAGACTGAGGGTGGTATGCAGATGACAGACTGATCCGGATTCCGAGGAGGGTGCAGAAGGATTTCCAGAATTGTGCTATGAATTGTGAACCACGATCAGAAACAATATCGGAAGGAAGGCCATGGAGCCGGAAAACATGTTGTATGAAGAGAATGGTCAGATCTCGAGCTGTAGGAAGCCTGGTTAATGGGATGAAATGTGCCATTTTACTGAAACGGTCCACCACAACCCAAATAGTATTATGTCCTGCAGAAGGTGGCAAATCAACAATAAAATCCATGGACAAATGTGTCCAAGGTTTTGCAGGAATGGGCAATGGAAGCAATTGACCCACCGGGCGAGTCCTGGGGACTTTGTTTCTGGCACAAATTTCACACGAGAGGACATGACTTTTGACGTCAGCGGACAAGGATGGCCACCAGACCGTACGGGAAAGGATCTCCAGCGTCTTATAAACTCCAGGGTGTCCAGCAGACCTACTATTATGCGCCTCTGCAAGAACCGCCTTCCTTAGATGGACTGGAACAAAAAGACGTTGTTCCGGAGTAGTATCAGGGGCTAATTTCTGGAATCTCTGAAGTGTGATACTCAGATCTTGGGTTAATCCAACATGGATTATGGAAGGAGGAATAATAGGCTCTGGGTTCGAAACTGGAACGTGGTGTGCCAAGAAACTTCTGGACAGAGCATCTGCCCGGACATTTTTGGAACCCGGTCGATAGGTGATCAGGAAATTGAACCGGGTAAAGAACAACGACCAACGGGCCTGTCTGGGATTTAGACGTTTGGCCGATTGTATATATTGCAAGTTCTTGTGGTCGGTAATGACAGAGATCTGATGTGGAGCACCCTGCAGCCAATGTCGCCACTCCTCGAAGGCCCATTTGATTGCCAACAGTTCCCTATTCCCAACATCATAGTTGGCTTCTGCTGAAGAGAACTGACGGGAGAAATAGGCACACGGGTGTAGACGATTAGTATGAGGGTCCTTCTGTGATAGTATAGCCCCAGCACCGACGTCAGAGGCGTCGACCTCAAGAACAAATGGTTTAGCTGGATCCGGGTGTCTAAGGACCTGAGCGGAGACAAAGGCTTTTTTCAGGCTTTCGAATGAGGCTACTGCTTGAGGCGACCAATTAGTTGGATCCATCCCTTTACGGGTTAGGGCGACAATGGGAGCCACGATGTACGCAAAACCTGGAATGAACCTTCTATAATAATTGGAGAAGCCCAGAAACCTCTGCACCGCCTTAAGGTTGTTTGGTTGCACCCAATCTAGAATAGCCTGAACCTTAGTTGGATCCATGGAGAATCCCTCAGAAGAGATTATGTAACCTAAAAAGGATACTTTCTGCACCTCGAACTCACACTTTTCTAGTTTGGCGTAAAGGTGGTTCTCTCGCAGTCTTCGTAGAACTTGTTTAACGTGATTTTGATGTACAGACAGCGATCTGAAATAGATGAGGATATCATCTAAATAGACGACCACGAAACTACCAAGAAAGTCCCGAAGAACCTCATTGATTAAGTCCTGGAATACTGCAGGTGCATTGCTAAGACCGAACGGCATAACCAAGTATTTATAATGGCCAGAGTGCGTATTGAATGCCGTCTTCCACTCGTCTCCCTCCTTGATACGGATGAGGTTATACGCTCCACGAAGATCGATTTTTGAGAAGACAGTAGCACCTCTCAGCTGATCAAATAATATGGAGATGAGCGGAAGGGGATAGGTATTCTTGATTGTAATAAGATTCAATCCCCGGTAATCAATACAGGGTCTTAGTCCTCCGTCCTTTTTGGATACAAAGAAGCATCCTGCTCCTACGGGAGATTTAGATGGCCTGATGAAGCCCGTCTCCAGATTTTCTTCAATGTATTCCTGCATGGACTTGGTCTCCGGACCAGAGAGAGAGTACAGGCGACCCTTAGGCAACTTGGAACCAGGAATAAGCTCGATGGCACAGTCAAAGTCACGGTGTGGTGGTAAGGTGTCAGCAGCCTTCTTGGAGAACACATCCCAGAACTCATGATATTGTGAGGGAAGCTGCTCCGGAATAGACTGAATCACCCGCAGGGGCAGTGACAAGCAGGACTGTGTACAGTAAGAGCTCCACTGGACAATTTCTCCTTTTACCCAGTCCATGACAGGGTTATGACGGGAAAGCCATGGGTGACCCAAGATCAAGGGAACTGATGAACAATCGATAAGAAGGAAGGTTATTGACTCTGAATGGAGAGCTCCGATTTTTAATTATAGTGGCGAGGTCTCCCAGGAAATCTTGCCACCAGGCAACGGACCTCCATCTAAGCCACAGACAGTAATAGCGGACTTGAGTTTTACCATCAGAATTTTAGCAGCGCGGGCGAACCCGATGTCCAGGAAGTTGCCTGCAGCTCCACTATCAACGAAGGCAGACAGGTCCATTGAACGAGCACTAAACATGAGCTGTGCAGGGATCAATACGGCGTTTTTCGGGGAGACAATCTGCAGACCTAGGTGAACTTTCCCCTCGTTCCCTAGGCATGCTCTTTTCCCGGCTTATTCGGGCAGGAACGGGAGAAGTGGCCTTTTGTGCCGCAATAGAGACATAGGCCCTGTGATCTTCTCTTGTCTCTTTCCTCAGGGGAGAGACGATACGCCCCCAATTGCATGGGTTCCTCACCATCCGTGGGAACAGGAATGAAGCCGGATAGAGGTGATGATGTCTCCTTTTCGATTTTCCGCTCTTTAAATCTCCTGTCGATTTTAATGGAGAGGTGCATCAGATCCTCCAGAGAGGTAGGAGATGGGTACTGCACCAAAGAGTCTTTGACCTGTTCCGACAGGCCAAGACGGAACTGACTCCGCAAGGCAGGATCATTCCATCCACTATCAGGTGACCATCTACGGAATTCAGCGCAGTATTCCTCTGCCGAGCGCCGGCCTTGTTTCAAGGCCCGTAGATGAGTTTCAGCGGAGGCAGTACGGTCCGGGTCGTCATATAGTAGACCTAACGCCTCGAAGAAAGCGTCTACTGACTGCATGGCAGGACTGGTCTGCGGCAAGGAAAACGCCCAGGACTGGGGGTCACCCTGTAGAAGGAAAATGATAATCCCGACTCTTTGATGCTCTGACCCGGAGGAGCGGGGTCTCAATCGGAAATAGAGCTTGCAGCTCTCCCTGAAATTCCGAAACAGGGACCTATTTCCAAAGAAGCGATCCGGCAAGTTCATCTTAGGTTCACAGACGGAACTTGGAGTGGGTTGTGACACTTTTGCGGCTTCTTCTTGAACAGACAGACGCTCAGCCGATCCCTGGATCATCTGATATAAGGACTCAACATGAGCTGCTAGGGCTTGTGCCGGAGACGGTGAGGATCCACTTGTATCCATTCCAACCTCGTCTCCGTGAGTGGGCCGGTTATAATGTTAGGAACCCCTCCAGCCGGCACAACACAACCCGGAATCTACTCTGCCAGTCAGGTGTTCACTGGAGCCCCTGATGGTGGGGACAGACTGGACCGCAGACTGACAGAGGGTCGTGAAGTGCGTACCAGCTGGGGAGAACCCAGGCAAGAGGAGTCAGGTCCACGCAGAGGTCAAGGGCCGGCAGCAGACAACGGTATCGATGAACAAGCTGAGGTCAGGGGTCACAGGCAAATAGCAGAACGGGTAAACAGGCCAAAGATCAGGGTCACAGGAAACACGAGCAAGGTCCAAATCAAAGCCAAGGGTCATACACGGGGAGTCAAATAGAGATATCAGGATACAGGACAGGAACTAGCAGGTCAGCAGACTGGAACACAGGAGCTATAACCGGCAATGAGGCAGCAGACCTCATTGCCTTAAATACCAGTGGCCACCAATCAGAGCCTAGCTCTGAATTAGACACAGCCCCCAGCATAATTAATAGGCTGCATTAATTAGCCCACAGGCTAGAACATATGGTGAGCGCTGCGCCCGGCTTCCTCTCATTGCCGGGACGCAGCGCCGAAGCGTCTTCTCGTTGCCCCGGCAACGGCCGGGTCAGGGCCGGAAGTGACGTCCCGGTCGCCATAGCGATGGCCGGGACGCAGGTGAGTGAGTCGCGGCGGCTGGGCACCGCCACGGCTCGTAACACCTGACAGATAAATTATATTTTGGTTTGCTCTTCAATAAAATAATTGGGCTCATTTACAGTTGGACATATTGGTGCATTAAAAATACATAAATAAAAGATACAAAAAGCCTGCCTCTTTTACATTTTATGACTTTGGTATTAGTGGGTATACCTGTTAATTGCTGCTGATATTAATTAGCACAAATATCAACTTTAAATTTCAGTGTACAAATAAGCTATCAAGCATTTGTGTGCTACATGAAAAAACAGACAGTATTTAACTTATGTGCAAAACAAAATACTAATTTGCACCCCTTGCATTGTAACATGGTTTTGTCCAGGAGACTGAAATAAGTTTCTCAAGTTAAGATCCTTAATGAATCAGGCCCTAAATTCTCTAACACACACACACACACACACACACAGACACAGACTAGCGTCAATTTGTTAGCAGCCAATTAACCTACCAGTATGTTTTTGGAGTGTGGGAGGAAACCGGAGCACCCGGAGGAAACCCACGCAAACTCCTCACAGATAAGGCCATGGTCGGGAATTGAACTCATGACCCCAGTGATGTAAGGCAGAAGTGCTAACCACTACGCCACCGTGCTACCCCATTTCTCTTTAATTCAGTAAACTGTGACCTATTGCCAACATTTAAATAGTTCTTAGTGTCTTACTTTACTTAGGGTTTAAAGTGTTAAGTCATAAAGTGAGGTAAGTAAGTTTGCTCAGAACCCACACCAGTGGAATTTGAATCATTCATCTTCTCCTTTACTAGCTAAAAGAAATATTTGTTTACCAAGTGCTGCTCCGTGTTAATACTCTATTTTAAAAATGCCAGTAAATACAGTATATTTACAGTTATGATGCTGATCCATTCACTGAGTAATAATAATAGGTGAACTTTTATATATGTGACCCCCGTTTAGCGGCATTTAAAAAATGTGTCCCAAAATATTTAGGGTAATTTTCGGGATTCTACAACAGCATGTAGGAGAATGCAGCAGCTGCAAGAAGACTAGAATTTGAGGGGTAATGTACTTTAGTCCAGCAAAGTAGTCACCTGTGAAGAGAGTGCAGACACTGTTAGCTTGAGCCAAGAGCTATCAACATCTTGTAATGACGTCTCCTCCTTCAGTTTCTCTGGCAATTGATTCTCTTAAGAAACTTAGCTTTCCCAAGAGAGATGAGTGTGCACAACATTTTGACATTTGCTCTGCTCTAAAAGAATTGCCCAAAAATTGCGACAGTCTGCCATAAAATGACCTACAAATTCCATGAGGAAGGCCATTATCAGCAATTACATCAAAGTACACAGACCTCTGTGTTGGTGGATTCCAGCGTGGATGAATTAGTATTGTTTGAAGAAGATGTACCCAATGATGAGGGTGAATATGACGACAGTGTAGATTGCAGGTGCTGAAATCTAGCTTAGAGATGGGAGCTACCTGATGCTGGTATGCCTGGTAATATATTAGGTAGAATGGTACCTTGACAATTTTATGTTTTTCTACAGTATACTTTCACCTTTTTTAGAGAGTTCTTTTTCTTTAGGTAGCACTAGTGTCTTCTCTTTTTAGTATTTTGATTTTTTTTACTCAGTGACATCGCTGTGAGTGAAGACATTTGCATCCTTCTATTTAACAACATATGATACTTAGTAACCTGACAGATAAATTATATTTTGGTTTGCTCTTCAATAAAAAAATTGGGCTCATTTACAGTTAGACATATTGGTGCATTAAAAATACATAAAAAAAGACACACATAAGAAAAAGTGTGCTTACGTGTATATGCAAAGTTAGTACAACAATGGAGTTGGAATGTGTCTGGGCCAAAATATGCCAAAATAGGCTCAGCACAGGCATGAAAAAAAGCCTCACTAGCGAAAGGGTTAAATACTATACATAATTAATTGGATCAGTCATTATATTATACTGCTCAAGCCTTAACTGTGATCTACAGCTTTCTGGGAAAGGAGATAGGCACCAATACCCTCAATACTTAATGGAAGCCTGCCTGTTTTACATTTTATGACTTTGGTATTAGTGGGTATAACTGTTAATTGCTGCTGATACTAATTAGCAAAGGGGTCAAAGCTGGTATTAATTATCACTGGTAAGATTCAGAGATTTTGAGGGGACTTACTGAGGTTTGACAACCAAACAATAGTTTTGAAAAATTCCCAGATGTTCATTCAAACTTTTCTTTTATATGTAATTATTTGTAATGTGACCTTATAGGTTTTATATCTGAATAACTCGCTCTTGTGGCTCTTGCACACAAAGACTTGCTCAGAACCCACACCAGTGGAATTTGAATCATTCATCTTCTCCTTTACTAGCTAAAAGAAATGTCTGTTTACCAAGTGCTGCTCTGTGTAAATACTCTATCTTAAAAATGCCAGTATATACAGTATATTTACAGTTATGATGCTGATCCATTCACTGAGTAATAATAGTAGGTTAACTTTTATATATGTGACCCCCGTTTAGCGGCATTTAAAAAATGTGTCCCAAAATATTTAGGGTCATTTTCAGGATTCTGCAACAGCATGTAGGAGAATGCAGCAGCTGCAAGAAGACTAAAATTTGAGGGGTAATGTACTTTAGTCCAGCAAAGTAGTCACCTGTGAAGAGAGTGCAGACACGGTTAGCTTGAGTCAAGAGCTATCAACATCTTGTAATGACGTCTCCTCCTTCAGTTTCTCTGGCAATTGATTCTCGGAAGAAACTTAGCTTTCCCAAGAGAGATGAGTGTGCGCAACATTTTGACATTTGCTCTGCTCTAAAAGAATTGCCCAAAAATTGCGACAGTCTGCCATAAAATGACCTACAAATTCCATGAGGAAGGCCATTATCGGCAATTACATCAAAGTACACAGACTTCTGTGATGGTGGATTCCAGCTGTAAGGCTCTGACAATATTGGCGGCATTATCAGAAATGACATATCCTGAGGAGAGTCCAAGCGGGATAAGCCATGTTGCAATGACATCCCTTAGTTTTCGTAACAGATTGTCAGGGTGTATATAACACCTTACACTTTTTGGTGCAAATTCAGAAGAAAAGCCTGCAAGGACTACTATTTGTATTTCAGCAATGACAATTAGCAATGCAGCTCTCCTTTTTGTGTTACCTATATAACACTGTAGAATTTTATTGCAGAATGACACCAAACCTGACAGCACTAGTTGTTTTTTTTTTATGCAATGAGAATTACCAACGCAGCTCTCCTTTTGGTGTGTTACCTATATAACACAGTAGAAGTGGACTGCAGAATTATATCAACCCTGTAAGCAATATTATTTGTATTTTTCTGCAATGAGATTTAACACTGGTGCTCTCCTATCTGTGTGTTACCTATATAACACAGTAGAATTGGACTGCAGAATTACACCAACCCTCCGTGCAGCACTAGTATTTGTATTTTCTGCAATGAGATTTAACACTGGAGCTATGGAGCTCTCCTTAATGTCACTGATTACTTTGTTTAACCCTGTCCTCTTTCAATTCTCTAACTTTGCCTTCCCAACTGCTCTATGCTACCCCTTCTGTATCCCTCTCTCAAATGCTAGATTGCCGTGGAGGGCGGTATTTATAGATTATAAAACTCGCGTGTTCCGAGATCCGACAATGTCACAATGACATTTAAGCCTCGTTTTCGAATCCGAAAAAGCGCTAAACTACAGAGCCGACTCGGCTCGGCACTCAATTGCAATATTGATGCATCCAGTAGCAAATGCAAAACATCATCAGTGGCTTTAAAAAAATTGCCATTCCTGCTCAAAAATCCCTTTGTCCTGGAAATCAGATATCGCAAACAAAAAGTTTACTGATATAAGAATCTATAAGCTGCAATTACTACTGCCCTGTGTCTTGCATTTATAACATCATGCATAATCAAATATAAAGCATGCCCGATATACCATTGTTAAACAGATTTAAAAAAAAAAAACATCCAGCTAAGCTACACAGGGATAAACACCATCTTCTGCAGTGCCAACCTGCACAATATTGACTAACAGATACAACTTAAACAGGAGCTTACTGCATATTTAAAACATCTGGATCATGCTTAGTATGATATTATATAGTGCTTTTATGCCTGCATCCATGGAAAAAACAACTTCAAAAATAGCTTCACAATAAGTTTACTGCTATAATGTTATAACGCTTTCATAATCTTCTTTCTTTCAGCCTCAACATACCTCATGCTCTCCTCCTGCACTCATTTCTAAACAAACACACAGTAACACCTAAATACTCAATATCCACTTAATACCTTGACCTAATCCGCTTCTCATTTTCACTAAAGGAACTTCCCTCTCCTCTGGTTACCTTGTACTGTTTTGATCACCCTGCCTCTTTCTACAACAAAACACTCACTGCAGCCTTTGGAAATGCAGATTATGCCCTTTTCTTACCCAAGATGCCGCCAAAACTCTTATCCATACTGTCATCTCCTGTGTTAACTACTGAATCCTACTCTGATATGGCATTTCCTTCACCAATCTATTCCAGCTTCAATCCATACTAAATGCTGCAGCAGGGTTCTTCTTCCTCTCTTGCTTTTCCACATCTTCCGCTCCACTTTGCAAATGCCTACACTGGTTTTCTGTGTCCTCCAGAATCCATTGCAAATTACCTACCCTTACGTACAAAGTTCTCAACAACTCCTTCCCTTCATATAACTCAGATCTCATGTCAAGATACTCTCCATCTTGCCCTATTAGATTTACGTTTGGCCTGCCCCTCATCTCTGGTTACCACCTCTCACTCCAGCCCACAAGACGTCTCCCATGCTGCAACCCACTTATGGAATTCCATACTATGTCCGACCAGACTCTACCACAGCCTTCAGATATTTCAACTCTCTATCTAAAACAATTTCTTCGTTTCTGAGTTTACCCTACTCCCACCTACATTATTCACACTAAAATATCCTCACAATTGTTTCAATCACCTCTACCAAGTAACAGTATAGAACAGTGTTGGCTAACCTGTGACACTCCAGGTGTTGTGAAACTACAATTCCATGCTTTGCTAATATATAACAGCTTATTGCTGGAAGGGTATGATGGGACTTGTAGTTTCACAACACTGGAGTGTCACAGGTCAGCCAACACTGCTATAGAACATTAATTAAAAAACACAAACTGTTGGGAAACACTTTACAACTGACCAAAATAATTACAATCAAAGCATTTTGGAGAACTGGTAAATGAGGCTTAAGAGAGAGAAAGAGAGAGAGAGAGAGAGAGAGAGCGAGAGAGAGAGAGAAGAGATATTGTCCGATAATGTGTCCCAGAATATGTATTCAAACAGCCAATCCCACAGCTGTCTCCACATCAACCCCAGGAACTAACATAGCTTAACTGAAATATTTATTCAAGTCTTAGGGGTAGATTTATCATAGCAACCAATGAGATTCTAGCTAGCATATATCTGGTACATTTTAGAAAATGATAGCTAAATATGATTGACTACTTCGGGCAATGCCTCCACTTTTTCTTGTTAGAAGGATTGGGAAGATCTACCCTTATATTGCAACAGAGCAAGGAAATAACGCTTCCTGGTAAGTAGGTGGTATAATATAAATATTACTATATATTAAACTATGTATTGTTTTCCAATCTTAACAGACCGGCTATTTTACATAATCACAGACTATCTCAGCCCACAACAAAAGTAGATCTATCTAAAATGTCAACAACTTTCTGAAGTTCTTCAACGGTATCCTGTGTCAAACAACTGTTATAGGAAATCATCGTAAAACATCAATTTAAGAAATTATATGCAGTTAAAACATTTTATTTGATCTTTAAAAATGTCATTGTTATGCTGTATGGAGAAAGCAAAACAAAATAAATCATTTTCCTGGTTGTATAAAATATTAACCAGATGCTTCATAATTTAATGCTTTGGTATTCTAAAGGCCAGAGCAATTTTCTGCATCACATTTTACACTTGTGATGTTTTTATTTAGATGCCTTTGGATGAGAGATGAATAATTATTACCAACTTTTAGTAATGTAGAATGGCATTATCACTATGGCTCCCATTAACATAGAAATAGTAGTAATTAGAAATCAGTCAATGTAAAATATGAATAAATCTTTACCATTTAGGTGTAATATAAAACATGTCTATAGTAATCTGCCAAAAAAAAACAGACTATCTTCCAGTGCATTGCTACTTTATATTAAAATCTATATTACACTACGTAACATTTCCGGCTTTGAAATTTAATATATTTACCATTGCAAAATGTTTCAGTGCTGCAAAATATATATATATATAGCTCTTTTTTGACCCAGCATTACAATTATAATGGAGAAATATATTTAACAAAAATAAATTCACTTATTGGTACCCAGGTGATGCAGGAAGAAACTAAAACAGTAGAGATTGAACTGCAAATTTTTCAGTGATGCAGTAATATTATACTTGAGCACAGCATCCCTTGGTTTGAAGAAAACTATCCGTGAAAACATTTTCAGGGTTGGAGGTTCCGGCTGGAAATGTTCATTGTATAAAGTAAAACCTTCACTTAAAAGTCCATTCTACTACTACTTTAGAATCATTTATTCTTTACTACTCTAATACTACTATTTATTCAACTTCAACTCTCCATTTTTTTCTAATATAATTTTGTAAAATTTTAGGATAATGTTGTGGGTAGACATACCCACATGCACTCCCCCTGCTATTTATTCTGGACCTACCCTAAACACCGACCCCCATCTGCACTACTCCTTCCAACACTATGTTTCACGCTATTCACCTGGAACCTTTTCACTCGAACGTTTGACCTGATATCTGATCTATCTCACATAACCCCTCTTTGGAACAATCCCAAATTTACTCCATTACTGGACCCCAATAAGTTAAAAGGATGGACATCTCATAACATTAAATTATTTTATGATGTAGTCACTTCTACCCTTTTCCCAGAGTTCTCTACTCTCCGTGATTGCTTACCAACATCAGCTTTTACCAATATTTACAGATGCGCCTTTTTTATCAAGACAAAATAAAATTCAAAAGCACTCATCCCCATTTCCGTACTCAAATTCTTTTGTCTTGGTAGGCTCCCCTCCAGAGGCTTAATTTCAACGTTCTATTCACTCTTTATTAAGCATAATCAACCTACTAAAGAGCGACATGAGCTTAGATGGGAGGAAAACACGGGGGAGGTTCTTGGACAGGAGGATTAGACTCGACTATGTGAAGCTGTTGCTAAAAGCTCCATTTGTACACAACTAAAAGAAAACTTGTACAATCTCTTATTTAGATGGTACCTAGCAAACAAAAGACTCTGAGCCATCTACCCTAATGCTTCTACCTCATGCTGGAGAGGATGTGGAGGGGAAGGCACAACGGCTCACATATGGTGGACTTGCCCCAAAATAATACATTTTTAGAAAGAGGTATGTCATCTAATTGAAAAAATTACTCACGTCCGACTTCCTGACAATATTTCATATTAATACAAAACTGGTAGTTGCTCAAATCAATTTATAGGCTATAACAGGTGCATGAAAGGGTGGGGTTATCCTAAAAGGAAAAAACAGAGACAAATTCCCCCAGCACACTGCTATAGCCAGCAACAGATCTGCTATTTCTACTGTAGATAAAAATGCAAAAGTCTCAGTTGCACATATTTGCAAATGTATGTTGAAGCCACCCACCACGCCAAGGTGCTTTTGCTAATAGGGTGGTCCTACTCTAAACAATGAGAGTCCCATATATTTGGGCCATACATATGTGTTTTTAAATTGAGAGCTAACTTAACATAGAGGTACCCCAGAGACCTCCAAATAGCAATCCAATGTCAGTACTCCCCCTCAAATACTGACACCAACATGCCTCTCAGACAAATACAAAACTGGTAGTTGCTCAAATCAATTTATAGGCTATAACAGGTGCATGAAAGGGTGGGGTTATCCTAAAAGGAAAAAACAGAGACAAATTCCCCCAGCACACTGCTATAGCCAGCAACAGATCTGCTATTTCTACTGTAGATAAAAATGCAAAAGTCTCAGTTGCACACATTTGCAAATGTATGTTGAAGCCACCCACCACGCCATGGTGCTTTTGCTAATAGGGTGGTTCTACTCTAGACAATAAGAGTCCCATATATTTGGGCCATACATATGTGTTTTTAAATTGAGAGCTAACTTACCAAAGAGGTACCCCAGAGACCTCCAAATAGCAATCCAATGTCAGTACTCCCCCTCAGCTACTGACACCAACATGCCTCTCAGACAAATATAAAACTGGTAGTTGCTCAAATCAATTTATAGGCTATAACAGGTGCATGAAAGGGTGGGGTTATCCTAAAAGGAAAAAACAGAGACAAATTCCCCCAGCACACTGCTATAGCCAGCAACAGATCTGTTATTTCTACTGTAGATAAAAATGCAAAAGTCTCAGTTGCACACATTTGCAAATGTATTTTGAAGCCACCCACCACGCCAAGGTTCTTTTGCTAATAGGGTGGTCCTACTCTAAACAATGAGAGTCCCATATATTTGGGCCATACATATGTGTTTTTAAATTGAGAGCTAACTTACCAAAGAGGTACCCCAGAGACCTCCAAATAGCAATCCAATGTCAGTACTCCCCCTCAGCTACTGACACCAACATGCCTCTCAGACAAATACAAAACTGGTAGTTGCGCACAGTCCCTGGTACTCCAAAACACAGTCTGCCAACTGTATTTTTCTATATTGGCAGTTCCTTTGCACCCTGTTATTAAATAAACACAAATATGTACAGTCATGGCCAAATGTTTTGAGAAGACACAAGTATTGGTTTTCACAAAGTTTTAGACCTTTTTGTCAGATATTGCTATGGTATACTGAAGTAAAATTACTAGCATTTCATAAGTGTCAAAGGCTTTTATTGACCATTACATTAACTTTATGCAAAGAGTCAATATTTGCAGTGTTGACCCTTCTTTTTGAAGACCTCTGCAATTTGCCCTGGCATGCTGTCAAACAACTTCTGGGCCACATACTGATTGATGGCCGCCCATTCTTGTCTAATCAATGCTTGGAGTTTGTCAGAATTTGTGGGTTTTTGTTTGTCCACCCTCTTGAGGATTGACCACAAGCTCTCAATGGGATTAAGGTCTGGGGAGTTTCCTGGCATGGACCCAAGATTTTGATGTTTTGAACTCTGAGCTACTTTGTTATCACTTTTGCCTTATGGTAAGGTGTCTATCATGCTGGAAAAGGCATTGTTTGTTCTTGTATGGTTGGGAGAAGTTGCTCTTGGAAGATGTTTTGGTACCATTCTTTATTCATGGCTGTGTTCTTAAGCAAAATTGTGAGTGAGCCCACTCCCTTGGCTGAGAAGCACCCCACACATGAATGGTCTCAGGATGCTTTACTGTTGGCATGACGCAGGACTGATGGTAGTGCTCACCTTTTCTTCTCTGGACAAGCATTTTTCCAGGTGCCCCAAACAATCTGAAAGGGGATTCATCAGAGAAAATTACTTTACCCCCGTCCTCATCAGTCCATTCCTTGTACCTTTTGCAGAATATCAGTCTATCCCTGATGTTTTTACTGGAGAGAAGTGGCTTCTTTGCTGGCCTTCTTGACATCAGGACTTCCTCCAAAAGTCTTCGCCTCACTGTGTGCAGAAGGACTCACGCCTGCCTGCTGCCAATGCTGAGAAAGCTATGCACTGGTGGTGCCTCGATCCCGCATTCTGGGGTATATGCAAATTGCCATCATAAAAACTGAGACAGCAGCCTTTGTGAAAATAATATTTGTGTCATTCTCAAAATTTGGCCATGACTATATATTGTGATGACATTTTCTGTTACTGGTTTACTACTGCTAAATTTAGTTGCTCATATTGTCCTACTTACTATGTATTAGTCAAAGTGTACCCATCACTCGTACAAAGAGAAGGCAGCCATTATGTGGGTGAACCAATAATCATACCACCCAACTGTCCCGATTTTAGCGGAACAGTCCTGATTTAGGGTTCTGTCCCGCCCAGGGGCATGTTTGTCCCATGGGTGGGAATGTTGGGGGAAGGGTGCTTTGTAAAGGGCAGTCTAGCACTTTACAGGCCTCTGGTGGCATAGTCGACTTTGTACTAATCCCGCCTCCTTTTGTGCTTGCCCCGCCTACAGTTGATATGGTCCCGCCCACACGAGGCCACTCCCAGAAATTTTTCCCGGGCCACTTTAAGTTCCCAATCTGCCCCTGCTTAGGACCCTCACCCAAAGGACCTCATGTCTCCTCTTTACTATATTGCTTATAGTTTTTATATATGTTTATTTGTGAACAATGCGTAAATGAGGTTTATATACAAATATATTTATTATCAGATTACCATTGGTCCCGACTGAACTCTGTACATCCCTTTCTTCCTTTCCTTTTAGATTTTGTATCTCTAAAAAAACTCAATAAACAAATTTTCAAAAATAAATAAATGTTAGGCTAATGTTTGGTTTCCACCACTTTAATAGACAGAAAATATAACAATCAATTTATTTTACAAGGGGAAAAATTAGCCCCCTACCTCCACAAATTAAACAAGGAGGGCCTGATTCAACAAGGCATGCATCTGCTGATTTAAACAAATATTTAAAAACACTTTTTTTTACTGTTTTTATAATGCCTATATAATTAACAGGTGAAATTAATTTATTTATTTTGTTTCTATGTGTTCTTTTGCAAATTTATAATTCACCTAAACATTGGACGTATCCTGCAGTGTATTGTGTAGTAGACCACAGCAGACCTACACCCGAATTCATCAACAAACATATCTTGAGATCCGTTACTTGATGAATTTGGGAGTACACAGAGCCAATATATGTGCGTTTTGAAAAAAACGCACGTTGCACCCAGTATGCGTGCCTTGATGAATCAGGCCCAGGAAGTCTTGTAAAAAAAAAAAGTGCCACCTCTACCTCACAATTATGCCTTGCAAAACCAAATTTTCATATTCAACTATAATGTACCCCAATATGCTCAGTTTCTCCCTTCAAAAGGTGTAACATTTTGCAATCACACCGACGTTACTAATTTCACATGTAAAAACCAAGCTGGCTGCATAAAATTAGGAACATATGCTGTTTTCAAATTTGGGTATAAAAAGCATACAGGAAAACAAAATAAATCAAACATAAAAACAAAGGGTAAGGAGTACTCTGCTCATGAGAGAATTTAAAATCTAGTGGGAAAGGAGCACAGCTGAGACAAGAGCAGTGAGTGTGGTTCAGAGTGGATATTAAGACAGTTGATGATGTACCAGTGAGAGTAGTATAGGGGGTAGTTGGGGAAGCTCCAATAAACAGGTGAGATTTCAGAATGCTGGGGAGAGTCTGATTAGGCATGGTAGGGAATTCCATAAGTGGGTAGTGGTATAAGCAAAATCATGTAAGCAGGAGTGAAATATGCTTATCCTACCAGGGGTGAGATACGGTTAAAGGTAGATTTAAGAGGTCCTGAGGAAATGTATTAAGAGATGATGTTTGAGATTTATGAAGGGTAACGTTCTTGTTGGGTTTGAAGGCGAGGGCAAGTAAAATGCAAGTTTCTGGCAAGAGGAAGTAGGTAATCCCTTGGTTTGAATAGCTGTTGTTGCCTGCAGAAATACCTGTATAAAAGTTCCTGATAATTTTCAGTGACCGGAGAGATCTAGCATACTCCATCACACAGAAATACTTCAGTTGTCTGAGGTTTGAGGGCTGTCACGCATGCTCAGTCCATCCATCCATCCATCTTGCAGTTAACTGCTGCACCCTTGACATTTATAATTTTAAGGAAATCTTCATGTCCTGGACTATCTTCCCTCAAACTAAGTTTATTGACAAAATTGTCATATATACAAACAAATAAAATATTTCTAAAAAGAAACATAGAAATGCTATTGTTGTGTACTCATTTACATGTCAATTTATTTTCATAGCTATTGTTAAAGCCTAATACACTATACTTCATAGAGATGAGCAGTTTGGATTGATTCAGAATTTTGAGCTCACCTCTTCTCATCTCAAAGAGTCCATCAAAATGGACTCTGCAATGTGTCTTAACCACTCCCTCCTTGTTACAGCCATCATTTTGTTTTGGGAAACAGGGGTGGGAGAGGGTGTAGAGCTTGAAGCGTTCTGAAACTGCAGTAGACAGCAGTGCAACCGAGTGCTGCACTGCAAAGTAAATTAAAACAAATTTAAAATAATAATAATAATAATAATAATAATAATATTACTTAGTTAGCAAACATTTATTAATTTAGTTGCTTTAACAGCCTTTTAGACTGGAAATGGGAAGTTATAGAGCAGAGATATGTCCACCTCTCTGACAGGCAATTTACAGAAGAGGAATGTACCATCTGCTACTTAAAACTAAAAAATATACCACACTTGTATCTAACTTTTCTAAGAATATTTATATTTTAAATTGAAAGTTGTGATATTAGTTACTCCAGTGTTTTTGGCCCTTTTAGTCTGTTTCAGACAGCCTTTTATGTTAATATTATTAATTAGTATATCAAAGTTAATGCAGCAGCAAATTAGTATTTAAGCAAACACTATCTAAAATGTATAAAATTTGAAAAACAGAAATCAGGCAGTGAAAATAAGCTGTTTATGTCAACAAAACTAAGAGTGTAAGTATTACTGAATATCATTTGATTACTGAAGTGAAATTTGCAAAATGCCGGTGTTGCAGACAGTTATTGTTAATTTACGATACATTTTCATTAGAGATGCTCACTGACCCCCATGAAGGGGTTTTGGTTTTGGATCTGGATTAGCTTTGTGTTTTGGTTTTGGTTTTGGCAAAACCACCCTTGTGTGTTTAAGCTTTGGTTTTAGATCTGTATTTTTTAGAAAAATTGCTAAAATATGCTAAAATCTCATAATTTTGTTCTTTTTTTGATCCTACATTATTATTATTAACCCCACTAACACTAATTTCAAGTAATTTGCAGTCAATTTTGACCACTTCACAGGTCACATTATTATTTTCATATACTTTCGGACAAATACTGCAGCAACCTGGCTGGATGCTAAGCGACAGAGCAATGACTCAAACACACGGCAGTTCCTAGCACATCTAGGACACATTGTCACACAGCAGTGGCAGGAAAGAAAACTGGTGCAAGATGGAATTGTCCTTGGACCCTCCCACCCACCCTTATGTTGGATCTTAAAAAGGACATGCACACTTTAACAAATCAAGCACTTAAGCCACATAAGTGTCACTCCTTGTGGCTGAAGTGCTTGATTTATTTGGGCCCCCACAAAACAAGATAACAATAGCCTTAAGCCACCTAAGGTAACAGTGCTGTTAATTAACTCTACTGTGGCAAGATGTTGTTGTCATCATCCTCAGCCTCCTCCTCACCCTCATCAGTGTGTACATCAGGGGTGTCCAACCTTTTCGCTTCCCTGGGCCACATTGGAAGACGACGAGTTGGTTTGGGCCGCACATAAGATACACTAAGAATGATAGCTGATCATCCAAAAAAACATGGAAAACATAGTTAACATATATATATATATATATATATATATATATATATATATATATATATATCACTTTTTTTTCAAATCCCCCTATACTTACCTTTCAATCGCCCTGTTCAAAAAATCATCTCTAGTTATTGTACTATAATCACTTTTTGTATTGTTTCGATGCAATATCAATAAAGTGCATTTAAGCCAGGCATTGTATATCAGGGTGCCCTGACCAGGCCTGCGGTGCCTGACATATACATCACTGTGACCCCAAATTGTCACCTGTTTTGATAATTACACCACTATGTTAGTTAAGGGATAACAACTTATAATGGGCCAAAGAGAATAATATATAATATATAATGCCCCATTAGTAATACAAGTAGAAATATGTAGCAGGGAGATAAGGTCCATGATGCTCCAGGACCAGGTGACTTGTATTCACTTGAAATAATAAAAAAAATCCCCCTTAACTTACCTTTTAATTGGCTTGTTCTCCTGTCCTCTTCTCTTCTTTTCTCCAATTCTGTGCTGCTGATTGTTGTTCTCGCACGGGTGTCTCCTCTGTGCTGCGCTCCGCAATGGATGTTGGGCGTGATGACATCACGCCCGACATTCACTGCGAGCACCGCACAAAGGCGGAGACAAGGGAGGGAGCCGGAGTACCAGCTGACGTGACTGCGTGACCGCAAAGTAAGTATTTTCTTTTCTTTTTTTTTTTTGCAGGATTTTTTTTTCCATTAACAGCACTGCCCCCTTGCCTCAACCAAAACTCCTTCTGGGCCACATTTTCAGGCGTGCTGGGCCGCATGTGGCCCGCGGGCTGCGGGTTGGACAACCCTGGTGTACATCATCCTCACACATTATTAATTCATCACCGCTGGAATCCACCGTTACAGAAGTCTCAGTATTTTGAAGTAATTGCCGGGAAAGGCCTTCCTCGTGAAACTTGAATTTCGTTTTTATGAACATCATCTTTTCCACATTTTTTCCACATTTTGATCCTCCTACGCCGATCGCTGACAAAATTCCCGACTGTGCTGAAAACTCTTTCCGAGTACACACTGCAGGGTGGGCAGCTTAGGCAGTGCAAAGCTAGTTGGTACATGGGTCTCCAAATTCCTTTTTTTTCCTCCCAGTATGTAAAGGGACTGTCTGATGTGTCTATTTCTATGCTGTAGTGAAAATAATCCTCCACCATCCTTTGGATGCTAATAGTAGGATCTGGTGGAGTTACGGCAGAGGTGTCATGTTTTTTGGTCAATTCTTTTAGACCAGACCAGATGTCAAAATTTGGTGCAGCGCCATCTGCATCATCCCTGGGTGTCTTAGGAAAGCAAAGTTTTTTCCTAGCAGCAGTTGAGTGAGAAACTGTAGGAGGAGACACTTGAGCTGTCATCTTGCTCACCAGGAGCTCCTTGCATCTCTTTAGATCTAGGTCAGTTGGAAACAAAGATAAGACATAGCTCTTAAACCGAGGATCAAGCACAGTCGCCAAAAGATTTTGATAACTCTTGGATCCTGGCGAAGCGAATAAAGTACTTGATCTACAAGTCCGACATACTAGCGTAATAGCTTTGTTTAATCTCCTCCTTCAGTTTCTCAAGCTGCTTTTCCAAAAGTCTAATTAAGGGAATCAATTGACTCAAGCTAGCAGTGTCTGAACTCACTTCACAGGTGACTACTTCGAATGGTTTCAGCACCTTGCATAACACAGAAAGTATTCTCCACTGCACTTGACTAAAATACATCCCCCCTCCTATCCCAAAGTCATGGCTTGTGGAGTAATCGTAGATGGAATTTCGCCGTTCCTCCATCCGCAAAAGCATATACAGGGTGTAATTCCACCTTGTCACCAACTCTTGCTTCAGTTGGTGGCCGGGCAAATTTAATTGCTTTTGCAGTTGCTGCAATCACCTACACGCTGTTGCCGAATGCTGGAAATGTCCAGATATTTTACGGGCCACAGACAGCATCTCCTGCCGTCCCTGTCATTTTTTAAAAAGCTCTGCACCACCAAGTTTATTGTGTGAGCAAAACAGGGAATGTGATGGAATTCACACAGCTGTAATGCTCTGACAATATTGGCGGCATTATCAGAAATGACATATCCTGAGGAGAGTCCAAGCGGGATAAGCCATGTTGCAATGACATCCCTTAGTTTTCATAACAGATTGTCAGGGTGTATATAACACCTTACACTTTTTGGTGCAAATTCAGAAGAAAAGCCTGCAAGGACTAGTATTTGTATGTCAGCAATGACAATTAGCATTAGCATTAGCATAATACAGTAGAATTTGACTGCAGAATTACACCAAACCTAACAGCACTAGGAGTTGTGTTTTTCTGCAATCAAAATTACTAGCGCAGCTCTCCTTTTTGTGTTACCTTATATAACACAGTAGAATTGGACTGTAGAATTACATCAGCCCTGTAAGCACTATTATTTGTATTTTTCTACAATGAGATTTAACACTGGAGCTCTCCTTTCTGTGTGTTACCTATATAACACAGTAGAATTGGACTGCAGTTTTACATCAGCCCTGTAAGCAATATTATTTGTATTTCTCTGAAATGAGAATTAGCAATGGAGCAATGGAGCTCTCCGGAATGTCACTTATTACTTTGTTGAACTCTGCTACCACCCTCCTCATTCAATTCTATAACTTTGCCTGCCCAACTGCTCTACTCTGTCCTACCCCGCTCTCAAATGGCGCTAGATCGCCGCGAAGGGAGGTATTTATAGATTCCAAAACTCGCAAGATCCGAGATTCGAGATCCGATGACATAACAATGACGTTTTGCCTCATTTTCGATTCCGAAAAAGCGCGAAAGTACCGACTCGGTACTCGGATCCCCTGAGTTCGGGATTGTTCGGTTCCCGAGGAACCGAGCCTGAGCATCTCTAGTTTTCACTGCAAATGTGTGATATTGATCAAATCAACTTTGTGTGTCAGACATGGCAGAGCAAGAGCCAAAAAGGGAATGGGCAGTGCACACATGAAATAAACAGAAAATGCTAACTAAAATAAAATTTATGATACTCCGAGAAAATAAAAGTAAACAGAGAGCAAAAGAAGCTATTATTAAACAAAATTATTATTGTGGTGCATTGACTGATTTGCAAGGTAGCACAATTTTATAGTCCCTCTTTTCCTTACCTCATTGTGCGCCTGTATGAAGCCCGAGTACAACTTGCACTTAAGTTGTGTGTTTAAACAGAGCATGAAACTTAAGAGTAGTTATGGCCATAATCAAATCAAGTGTATCTCAAGATACATTCAATTTGAATTTTGGGTGGAAGTACAGAACAGACTGCAGTATACGCACATACAGAGGTACAGTAAAAGTTCAGAACGCATATAAGTTTGTTTTTTTCAAAATGTAAGCCAACTGGTAACAATATAATCATTTATATGGATACATATATATATATATATACATATATATATATATATATATATATATATATATATATCTCTACATATTTGCAATTAAGCAACTAATGTTGGCAGTCTATTCAGATATGCAGTATATAATTAGTCCATAAATACCAGAGCACTTCCTTCACACAAGACGACTGCCTTTCTTCAAATTCTGAGTGGTAATGTCGAATGAGCATCAAATCTAAAAGCAAAAAAGCAGAAGGACACCAGTGCACCAAATAGTGCAGTAATTTAAGGGAAATATATATATATATATATATATATATATATATATATATATATATATATAAATATTGTACAGGAGCATCCTAGGACTAGGCAATAGACTTTTGGCAATAGTTCTATTACTACTATTGAAAAGGGTAATGTGAGGCGAAAGGAAAGTCCCAGACAGGCCCTCCAAAAATACTTGATGATGTTGCCTAAAAAATATGTCTTTCATGAGAGCTACTGTTTTGAGTGAAATAATCAATCATTATTATTGATAAGAATAATGTCTTCTCAAAAAGAATGTTGCTATGTCATCCCAACAAGAATCCATTAACACGAAGACTGCTGAAGCTGATTTTCTGTTACAGAGGAGAACATCTGGAAGAAAAAGCATTTTACAATAATTTGTAAAAAAATCAATTTACTGTGATAAAAAGCTCTTGCAAGATATCAAGAATGCCAATAAAAATTATGTTTACACAGCAGATAAGTAGAATCACTGCTGCTATTTTAGCACCCATCAAATCATCAGGCTTTTACAAATTACTTAAGGACATGTGTCCACCCATGTAAATGCCACAGTGGCTATCTACCAACTTAACTATGGAAATGTTGACATGTGGTACTGGTAAAATAAAGGACTACATGAATGAGACAACTCACGGGTAGAGGTATGAACTTCAGCAACAGCATCAGCAACATGATTATCATCATAATCATCTTGAGCTTTGTCATCATAACCAGCACATTGAGTGTCATTGTCATTTCAGCATAGTAATACTAGCAAACAACAGCAGCTATTTCTGGGTTTACCAGGAAACATGCTGATATCATTCTAATGGAAAAAATGAGGAATATCATAGCAAAATGGCTCACCGCCTCGGACCCTTCTAATTTCTAATATTGTCTGTGTCACAATTGATCCTATCACATTTACTTTAAAATAATGCCTTAGTGAATTATTTTGCATCTTGGTATAATTCTTCCAGTAGCATTTTTAATTTTTCAGATTATAAATAAAAATCAGTTATATTAATTTTACTCATACTGTATATAGTTATACCATGGAAATACAGCTATTACTGAAATCAATTAAGCTATTTATGTTGTACTTTTTTTTCCTTTTAGTTTTGTTTAATTCGTTTTTGACTTAAGTTTGTTTCTACATTAGTCAAGGTCATCTGTCCACACTACCAAATTCAATCTTGATTTTGTTTCTGTTGGACAGGAAACTTTCAGTTCTGCTCTGCATACCATCTGAGTTTGGAGCCATTCAACTGTTAATAAATTGATATTTTAAACTGATTGGTCAAGAATAGTTTAAATACTCATAATGGATTTGAACTTCTATCCTTCTAATAAAACCACATATTGAGGCAGAGAAATGCATCAACGAACACAGTGTAATTTGGCATAGGTGAAGCAGGTGCTGAGATATTTTTTGCACAGTAGATCCATATCATTATGATTGGGAAGATTGGATAATTGGAAATTATCTTTGGGAAATTAGTGGAGTATTTTCATCTGATTCTTGCTGACTACTTCAGAGTATAATAAGATCGAGAAATAGACAGTTCTTACTTCCATACTCTAGGATTGAAGCTATCTTTTTGGTATAGAGTGGTGCATTCTCTACATCCAGTTCTTGCAGATTACTTCAAAGCTAATTATAAACAGGACATATACGGTCCCTATTAGGGATGTGCACCGGCGACTTTTGAGGTCTCGTGTTTTGTGTTTTGGATCCGGATTTTCGTTATTTTTGGGGTTCGGATTTGTCTCGCAAAACACTTGACGAAAGGTCTCGGTTCGGATTTAAGGTTTTGGATTCGGATTTTTTTTGAAAAAAACATAAAAAGTTTAAAAATCAAGTTTTTGGGCTTATTTTCACTCCTAGGCTATTATTAACCTCAATAACATTCAATAACAAGCATTTCCATTAATTTACAGTGTATTCTGAACACCTCACAATATAGTTATTAGTCCAAAACGTTGCTACAAGGTATCTTTCTGGACTGCGTAGAGGAGTGGGTCACCACAATATATATTAAAAACCCTGAACTTTTATGATGCGCACCAATAAATTTACCTGGACTGCGTAGAGGAGTGGGTCACCACAATATATATTAAAAACCCTGAACTTTTATGAATCGCACCAATAAATGTACCTGGACTGCGTAGAGGAGTGGGTCAACACAATATATATTAAAAACCCTGAACTTTTATGATTCGCACCAATAAATGTACCTGGACTGCGTAGAGGAGTGGGTCACCACAATATATATTAAAAACCCTGAACTTTTATGAATCGCACAAATAAATGTACCTGGACTGCGTAGAGGAGTGGGTCACCACAATATATATAATAAGAAAACCATCAACTTGTTTGATTCGCACCAATAAATGTACCTGGACTGCGTAGAGGAGTGGGTCACCACAATATATATTAAAAACCCTGAACTTTTATGAATCGCACCAATAAATGTACCTGGACTGCGTAGAGGAGTGGGTCACCACAATATATATAATAAGAAAACCATCAACTTGTTTGATTCGCACCAATAAATGTACCTGGACTGCATAGAGGAGTGGGTCACCACAATATATTAAAAACCCTGAACTTTTATGAATCGCACCAATAAATGTACCTGGACTGCGTAGAGGAGTGGGTCACCACAATATATATAATAAGAAAACCATCAACTTGTTTGATTCGCACCAATAAATGTACCTGGACTGCGTAGAGGAGTTGGTCACCACAATATATTAAAAACCCTGAACTTTTATGAATCGCACCAATAAATGTACCTGGACTGCGTAGAGGAGTGGGTCACCACAATATATATAATAAGAAAACCATCAACTTGTTTGATTCGCACCAATAAATGTACCTGGACTGCGTAGAGGAGTTGGTCACCACAATATATTAAAAACCCTGAACTTGTATGATTCGCACCAATAAATGTACCTGGACTGCGTAGAGGAGTGGGTCACCACAATATATTAAAAACCCTGAACTTTTATGATTCGCACCAATAAATGTACCTGGACTGCGTAGAGGAGTGGGTCACCACAATATATATTAAAAACCCTGAACTTGTATGATTCGCACCAATAAATGTACCTGGACTGCGTAGAGGAGTGGGTCACCACAATATATATTAAAAACCCTGAACTTTTATGATTCGCACCAATAAATGTATCTGGACTGCGTAGAGGAGTGGGTCACCACAATATATATAATAAGAAAACCATCAACTTGTATGATTCGCACCAATAAATGTACCTGGACTGCGTAGAGGAGTGGGTCACCACAATATATATAATAAGAAAACCATCAACTTGTATGATTCGCACCAATAAATGTACCTGGACTGCGTAGAGGAGTGGGTCACCACAATATATATTAAAAACCCTGAACTTTTATGATTCGCACCAATAAATGTATCTGGACTGCGTAGAGGAGTGGGTCACCACAATATATATTAAAAACCCTGTCTGGATTTGGATAAAAATAACTCCAGACCGAAGAGGTGCATTTTTTGGTCTTCTGACCAGGCATGACGATGGGCTTTTTCATCCCATGGACATCAGCTGTTTCCCCCCCTGGTGCCTCATTTACAATAACCACATCACCATCCTCATCATCAAGTTCCTCCACAGCGCCAGCTACATCATCAATAGCCTCCTCCCGAGCCACCTCTTCCCGTACAGTGATGGGAAGGTCAGGCTTGACAACCACCATCCTTGGACTCGCCTTGTGGATTTGTGATAATTTCTCTTTAGAAGGCAGAGTTGTTTGCTGTTTTGTTGCTGACAGCATAACTCTCTTCAATTTTTTGTAGGGGGGGGGAGGAGGAGGAGGGCTAAGATCCGTGGGTGAAGCTGAACCACTAGTCATGAACACGGGCCAGGGCCTAAGCCGTTCCTTGCCACTCCGTGTCGTAAATGGCATATTGGCAACTTTACGTTTCTCCTTAGATGATTTTAAGTTTCTCTTTTTGCTACTTTTTCTTAACTTGGGCTTTTTGGATTTTACATGCCCGGTACTACGAGATTGGGCATCGGGCTTGGAAGACGACGTTGATGGCATTTCATCGTCTATGTCATGACTAGTGGCAGCAGCTTCAGCATTAGGAGGAAGTGGGTCTTGATCTTTCCCTACTTTATCCTCCAAATTTTTGGTCTCCATTATATGTAGCACAAGATACTGCAGAATGTGTGAACTTGGTAATATTGCAGTACCAATGGACTTATACTGCTGGATTGGTTTTGCAAATTTGGTTATAATTATTATATATATATTTTTTTTTTTAAATTTTTAATTTTTTTTTACTTTTTTTTTATTTTTTAAAAACTTGGGAATAATGGGGAAATAACTATGCCCTTAGAAGCACAGAGCACAGGACACAGCACCACTGGACTGAACAGGACATGGCACAGGACCCAGCAGCACTACGGAACTCAGCAGGACAGAGCACAGGACACAGCACCACTGGACTGATACTGCAGAATGTGTAAACTTTGTAATATTGCAGTACCACTGGACTTTTACTGCTGAATGTGTGAACTTGGTAATATTGCAGTACCAATGGGCTTATACTGCAGGATTGGTTGTGCAAATTTTGTGGTAATTAAAAAAAATTAAAGTAGTTTTTGGTATTTTTTTAAAAAACTTTTTTTTATTTTTTTAAACACAGGGGAATATTGGGGAAATAACTATGCCCTTAGAAGCACAGAGCACAGGACACAGCACCACTGGACTGAACAGGACACAGCACAGGACCCAGCAGCACCACTGACCTCAGAAGGACAGAGCACAGCACACAGCACCACTGGACTGATACTGCAGAACACAGCACAGCACAGCACAGCACAGCACAGCACAGAACTAAACAGCACAGCACAGAACTAAACAGCACAGCACGAGATCTACCAGGACAGAGGACCACCTAACACACCCTCCCTCTACTCTGATCAATGCCCGAGTGAAGATGGCGGCGACTAGCGGGGAATTTATAGGATCCGAGTATCGCGAGATCCGACAACGGGATTATGAGTCAGAGCCTCAGTTTCAGATTTGAATTTGGCGCCAATACCCGGATCTGTCTCGGATCCGACTCGGATCCGCAACGTTCGGGTGGGCTCGGATTTCATAAATCCGAGTGCACTCATCCCTAGTCCCTATTCGCAGACCTCATATAACTTAAGCATATAAGTTCTTCGGTAAAGTTAAACAACATCATAAATGGGTATTTGTACCTTAGACAGACAATAACAATACCTCAAATGCTGAGAAATTAAGGCAATAATAAGGCAAAATGTAATATTTAAATCTATTAAAAGAAACTCGACTGGCTCCTAATTATTCTCTGCTGCTGTGAAGGAGACTGTGTGCTCCTATAAACTTTGTAAAAAATATAGCTGAACTCACAGCACTAGACGTATATCAGGTCCAGAACGGGCAAAAGAGCTTATTTTTACCTCTGAGGAAGTCGCTTATATGCAATGAAACGCGTTAGGGATATATATATATATATGCTGTCAGTGCTGCTCGATGTGAGCAGCACTGACAGCATATTGTAATGGCATTCATTATTGTACAGTCCAGTACATACAGTACATGCAATTATTAATGAGGCTTTTTTTCCAGAGCCAACAGCAGGCATACCTGCTGATTTGCCTGAGGACATATTTCATGCACAATGAACAGGACATGTAATGGAGATAATGAATTTCACCCTTGAGTACGGCTACATCTTTGGCAGCTGGCATATGTGGGTGCCACACTCCCTGCACCTCATGTTGAGAGATACATTTTCATATAGGGGTCTTTGAAAGTTGGTGCATGTGTTTTTTCTCCCTAATACTTATACTTGTGGAACTTCATGTTCTTGTAGACTCTGGCCACGAGATACTTGATAGCAGCCATGGATTGCTGAGACGTCTAGTTCTACAAACTTAAGTAATGTTTATATACATCTCTTTCATCAACAGGTAATTACTTCAACCTTATTGCACCAGTTTTATTGCAAGTGTTTGTTGGGGGAGTTTATTGAGGGCTTGATAGAAGAACACTGATCACATGTGTTTGTTAACCATATATATTCATTGTAGAATGGCTGCAAGCCTGTGATGGCTGCATAGTTATTGTGTATAGTACTAAGTGTACAGTTACAAGTGTAAAAAATTTAAATAATTCGCAGTTATACTGGAGTTAAACTAGGAGGAAACAGGAGAAGAACATTCTGTCTCTTACCACACCTACACAAGGACAACAGTCAGTATTCACCTGAAACTCCATATTCTACTCCTGATGTTTCCATCTCTCCCTTGTAACAAGCTTCACACCACAAGAAGATTGTTTTCGACTGAGCTCATGAAAGTTTGTTTTATCTGTTATTCCCTGCAAAATCCCCTCTAATTAATCAGCCTGCTATACTACTTGCTCAGCCACTCCCTACCCATGCTACAGCTATTTCAGTCCCCTATCTCATCATTGTACTTTCAATTCTACTCAAGGCTTTATCTGCCATCACAAGTAGGAAGAAATGATACGGGCTTTGAAGCACTCTCCTCTCTCATGACTCTGCAAGAACTCAGCTACTCAATCACCTGTTCTTTATTATTCTCCATTCAACACTTCCACCCACTACCCCACATAGCTCCCCACATCTTTACTCTATACTATCCAGACATCCATGAATAAACTATATCTACTGCAGCCTCAGTCTGCACTTCTTCTCTGATTATACAGGACATTGCAATTAGGTAATTCTTTTAATTCCCTCATTATTTGCTATTTTACTCATAAATCCCAATGCTTGCCAAAATATTTTTCTTTCTCTTTTTTCATGGCATTATCTTTAGGACTATATCATCCCTCACCCATCCTGCAACACACACGCCTGTCCACATTGCCCTTTCTTCACTCACCTCCAGTTAACACTCATGAACTCTTTTCCTATTTAAATTCAATAACTTTAACAGCCTCACCCTGTCGCCAGAAACTAAAAGGACACACATCTTACAATCATCTTTCCTACCTTTCTTCCTTCCTGCTTCTATTAGCTGGTGATATATCACCTAATCCAGGTCCCCCTCACTTCTCCCACACATATATCTGAAAGCTATAGAAATCCAGCAAACCTCAAACACATTACCTGTCTCCCCTCTCTTCCAAAGTCCTTTAAATGTGCCATTTGGAATGCACACTCTGCTTATAACAAACTTACCTCTATACACGATCTCTTCCCCTCAAACCTTCTAGCAATAGCAGAAACATGGCTCACGCAATCAGACACTGCCTCACCTGCAGCCCTTTCACATGGTGGTCTCCATTTCACCCACACCCCCAAACCAGGAGGCAGACAAGGAGGTGGGGTTGGACTACTTCTCTCCCCACAGTGCACGTTCACAGTTCTCCCAAATGTCCCATCACTCCAGTTCACATCTTTTGAAGTACATGCTGTTAGGATTTTTAACACGTTTTCGATGCGTGTTGCCATCATCTATCGCCCCCCGGACCATACCAGCAATTTCTTGAACACTTCTTTGCGTGGCTCCCTCATTTCTTATCCTCTGACATCCCCACCATCATCATGGGTGATTTCAACATCCCTATTTCTAATCCACATTCCAATGCTGCTTCCAAACTACTCTCTCTAACATCCTCAGTTGACCTCTTCCAGTGGATTGAATCCGCTTCTCATCAGGATGGCCACTGTCTTGATATTGTTTTCTCTAGACTATGCGCAGTTTCTGATTTCCTTAACACTCCTTTCCCCCTCTTGGATCATCACCATATTAGCTACTCGCTCACCCCTAGTTCTACACCATCCCCAGTGTCAAACTCTTCCAAGCCTCCTCACAACCACAGGAATATCTACTCTATTGATCTTAAACAGTTTTCCACCTCTCTCCAACATCTTCTCTCCCCCATTTCTGCATTCTACTCCCCTGATCGGGCAGTACACCATTTTCACCCTAGCAATTGCTCTTGATCAAGTGGCTCCAGCAACCCTACATACTCCGCGTAGACATCGTTGCCAACCATGGCACACTAAAGTAACACAAACTCTACAAAAACTTTCTTGTAAAGCAGAACATCACTGGCGTAAATCTTGTACCTCTAATGATTTCATCACATATACTGGTATCTACTACTCCTATAGAAATTCTCTGGACACTGCAAAACAAACATACTTCCAATCTCTCATCTATGCTTAGGCTTCTAACACCAAATGCCTTTTTAACACATTTAAATCTCTCCTCAATCCTCCGACCCCAAATCCTCTGACTGCCATCAGTGCCCAGGATCTTACTTCCTATTTCAAGGACAAAATAGATAAGATCAGACTTGAAATAATATCATCTCCCTCGACAAGCAATAAGCATAGTTACTTTGTAGTACCCTCTGATAGTCTCTCTTCATTTGATCCCACAAATGAAGAGGAAGTTTCTACTCTCTTCTCATCTTCCTTATCTACCTCCTGTTCTCTTGATCCCATTTCCTCACAAATTAGTAGGTCCCTGTCCCCTGTCTCTTGTGCTCATTCCCCCCTCTAACTAAAATCTGTAATCTATCTCTATCTACTGGTATTTTTCCATCACTATTCAAGCATGTAGTGATTACTCCCATTTTAAAAAAACAAAATTCCGACCCAAACTCTCTCTCAAATTACCGCCCCATCTCTCAGCTCACATGCCCCTCCAAGCTTCTCGAGAGAATTGTCTACACTCACCTCACACACTTTCTTACAGCAAACAACCTACTGGATTCTCTTCAGTAAGGCTTTCGCTCTCAACACTCCACAGAGACTACGCTGATCAAGGTTGTCAATGATTTGATCACAGCAATAAGTAAAAGCCATTACTCTCTTATAATTCTCCTGGATCTCTCTGTTGCATTTGACCACTCTCTCCTCATACAAACGCTACAATCCCTAGGTCTTGAAGGCACTGTCCTATCCTGGTTCTTATCCTACCTATCTAATCGCTCTTTTAATGTCAATTTCTCTGGATCCACCTATGCTCCGCTTCCTTTATCAGTTGGAGTACCACAATGCTCAGTCCTAGGACCTCTGCTATTCTCTATCTACACCACTTCTCTTGGAAAATTTATAAGCTCCTTTGGATTTCAGTATCATCTCTATGTGGATGATACACAAATCTATCTATCCTCTCCTGATCTATCACCATTTGTGTTGTCTCGCTTACTGACTGTCTTTCTGCCAATTCATCTTGGATGTCTTCTCGCCAACTCAAACTCAATCTTTCAAAAACTGAATTAATAATATTCCCACCCAACAACAAAAGCTTCCTGCCTTACATTTCTATTTCTGTTGATAACATGACCATAATTCCCACCCCGCAAGCTCGGTGCCTAGGTGTAATCCTTGACTCAGAACTATTATTTATTCCCCACATTGACTCTATATCTAAATCATGTTACATACATCTAAAGATAATTTCCAGAATCCGCACATATCTCACACAAGACACTGCAAAAACCTTAATTCATGCACTCATTCTCTCCCTCATCAACTATTGCAATTCCCTCCTTACTGGTCTTCCCAAAGTCAGACTGGAACCCCTTCAAACTATTTTGCATGTAGCGGCTAGATTGATTTTCCTCGCAAACTGTTCTTCCTCTGCTAAGCCACTCTGTCACTCTCTACATTGGTTTCCTGTATTTCAACGAATCCAATATAAAATTCTTCTAGTAACATACAGGGCCGTCAACAAAATTGCACCGATATACATCTCCTCACTTGTCTGAAAATATCTCCCGACTTGACACCTCCGTTCTGCACAAGATCTGCGTCTCTCTTCCACTCTCATCACATCCTCCCATTTCCGGTTACAGGACTTTTTTCGGGCTGCACCCACTTTGTGGAATTCCCTCCCTCGCACAGTAAAACTTTCCTCTAGTCTTCAAACCTTCAAGCATTCTCTGAAAACCCACCTCTTCAGGCAAGCTTATGATATTCCTTAACCACCATCTTAATCTCCCTATTTTACCCTATTACCACCCTCTATGCAGCTAACACAAGACAACAACCCTCTGACCAACATTGCTGTGTGACTGATCACACAGCCCACTCAATAATTTTACTTTTGCATTCTAGCTGGTTCAGTGTTCATTATGATGTAGCACATGCCATTTTGTTTAAAACTCCCATTGTTCCATAGATTTTAAGCTTGCGAGCAGGGTTCTCTTACCTCTCTGTCTGTATGTATTACCCAGTATTGTTTTATTAATGTTTGTTCACAATTGTAAAGCGCTACGGAATTTGCTGGCGCTATATAAATATATGTTGATGATGCTGATAATGATTATCCCAACTACTACCCAGTAGTATTGGGGAGGAGAACATGGGTGACTTGCCCTAGGATAAATACTTTAGAAGCACTCCCAAAATGCAATCATGTGCCTCCTTCAGACTTGTGGTCAGGTTGGGCCATTCTCCAGCAACTTAACATGAAACATACACAGTGATGAATATAATGTCATTGAAGCACCCCCATAATTTATTAATATGCCCCCCTCACCCCGGTAGCCAAGCTGTGCCAATCTAAATGTACTTACAGTTTTAACACTTTTAGCACACACAGGATTAAATAAATTACAGTAATGTGGACACAACAGTACATTTGTATTATTAGTATTATTATTATTATTATTATTATTATATTTTATTTATATGGTGAAACAAAAGGTCTGTAGCACTGTACACACTGTACACAGACATTTACAGTAATATACAATAAACAGCAACAATCCATAACACATTACATAATTCTTGAAAAACAAAAGAATACAAAGTTCCGACATACTGTTTAAACAAATTACACACATATAATTTGGTAAAACATATCGAGTTATTACAGGACAGTGTGAGTGATGTTATTGCCCAATGTGAAGTAAGCCTGGACTCAAGAAGACAGAGCTAGGGAAGCAGGCCTAGAGGTGAGAAAACATAAGAAAAGAAAACATAAGAAAAGAGGGGCCTGCTCATGAGAGCTTATATCTTAAAGGAAGTGTAAAACAAAAATAGAGTGGTACTGAGTGAAGGAATTAAAGTAATAGCTGAGGAAAAAGAGTTAGAAGGCGCACTGGTAGGCTTGATTAAAGCATTGAACTCTCAGTCCGGAATTCATAAGCGTTCAAGCAGAGATGATGCGTCCGCAGATGGAAGAAAACACTCCCTCCTCTCGCAAATGAAAACCGGCAAATGCAGAGCTTAATGATATAAAATTCAGGAGTAGAGATGCGTTGGCTGAATTTTATATCATTAAGCTCTGCATTTGCCAGTTTTCAGTTGCGACAGGAGGGAGTGTTTTCTTCCATCTGCGGATGCATCATCTCTGATTGAACGCTTATGAATTCCGGACTTAGAGTTCAATGCTTTAATCAATGACAAGTACATCAGTGTTACAATGCCATGAGAAAGAAAATTTCCTGTAAGCACATAGAAGTTAAGGGAGCTGGCTGTGTTTTGCATACTTTTGAGGATAAATATTTTCTCCCTTTCACCATTGGCTATTGGAGCTCCTTCACCTATTTTGGGACATTTCTGGGACTTTTATATTTAACCCATACATGCTGCACTATATTGTTGTATTTATTTTACATGTTTGCTGGTTAATCTGTGAAAGCAAAATGCAGGATTTCCATTCATCTCTATGTTTGCAACCTTGAGCGCTTATTGTACGTATAATTTTTACGTTGTTTAAGGAATATATCCATTTATTTTATAACAGTTGAGGGTTATTGGACACTGGGATACTGTTGGGTGATATTTGGAGTTTGGTAACCACTTGAGTGTTGTTTTACCTGTTTATAGTTATTGGTTTTGCTATTGTTTACAGCTGTTTCACCCTTCTGTAATAAAGATATATGCATATTCTTTCTCTTTTTACATGTGTGGTCCAGAGAACCCTAAGGTGCCAGGGTTACCTAGTGGGTGCCTGCCTTAACACTTTAGTATACTGACAAAACTAATTTGTGGAGCAAGATCTGTTGGTGGGGAAATATAGGTATAACCCATTGTCTTCCACGGTCCTGGTTCAGTCATTGTGGCAGAGACAAAGTAGAGGAGTACCTGTTGAAGGTGAGCTCATCTCCACTCCCACTTCAACCCCCTGGCTTAGCACCCAAAAATGTTTAAGAAGGAGAGACCCAGGGGTTTGTCCAGGGAAGGGAAAACAAAGTGGGAATTTTACCATGGATATAAGAAGCCAGTCCATGGGGAGGGGGTATTCATTCTGAGGATTGATTCCTGAAAGGTGTGGGGTTGACTGCTGTTGAGTTTCTTTTCTCTATCAGCAAACCCTTAGATCATCGCTGTCCTGTACCTGGGGAAGCAGGCTATTGCATCATCTTGGGACTTATCATCACCTCACTCTATCGGATGATACTTAACAGGTTCTGGGTAAATTGGTGCACTCACAGGAGTGGAGAGACTGATACCCAGAGCCCCACAATGCTGGTGGATAATTGGCCAAATGTCCAGGAACATCAAGATAGACTCACTGGACCATCGGTTGACAGACTCTTTTGTCTGTGAAACTTTTGCGTGGCAGGGAAACCCTGTTGGTACAATTATTGACACTGTTGATCCACTGACCTGTTGTTTAAAGTGTGCTGCCTTTTATCCTGTTGTTTTTCTGTAAGAAAAGTAAAGAAATCATTGTATCTTTTGTTCTCCTCCTTGCCTGTGTGATTTCTGAACTTAAAGGGGACTGGGTAACCCAGTGAATTTTGGTTCTAAAATCCCGGTATCATCTGAGACTTGATTTCCCCGCACTGTTTAATTGAACACATCAATGAACTCAAATTAGCAATACTTTAGGAATATGTGTAGGGGAAGGTCCTAATGTTGTAGGTTAGATTTTAAAGTGGGATTTTACTGTCTAACATGTTTCTCACCACTTCTCATATATCTCCTTCCTTCCTCCTTTCCCTTCCCTTGCCTTCCTTTCTTCACCCCCCACCTGCCCACCTCTTACTCTGCACATAGCTGTGGACATTAGATTTTTCTGTCTTCCATTGCCTCCATGGGGATGAGTATTTCACCAATCACTATGCTTGAGACATAGTACTCTTTCCTGTATTTACCACACCAGTTGGGATTGGGAAGGAGCCAACCCAAGGATAAAGACATACAACAAGAGTTTGCAATAAGTATAATAAACAGGTTATTACAAATAAAATGATTCATCAATAAGTCTGTGAAGATCAAGCTGATTATATGAATTGCATCTTATATGTTACTGTTTTTTTTTACCTCTTATGTATCAGTTATAGAATTCATGATAGTACAAGCAGGTGATATCATGCTGCTAGTGAGTAGAGACTGTTTACTGAGGAATGCAAAGCGATTGGCTTCATAATGCCAATGGCTGCATAAATGGCATTTGTAACAAAACACATGCATGGCAATAATAAAACAAGTGGATAAAATAAAGTAGCATGTAAACATTGTTATGTTAAGTATACGTAATATATAGATATAGGCTACTATTTTTTTAAATAATTTACACGAGTATATGACAAATATATTTTCTTTTGAAACTTTGTGAAGATCATTTACTGTTATAAGACAATCAGCATGTTTGTGAAAAAAAAGAGAAGTGTCCAGGTCGAGGACACCATCATTTTTCTTTAGAGGACTTTTAAAATGAATAGGACCCTGGTGGTTAGGAATAATTTACCAGCCAGTCACCAATAACTTCATCAGAATTCTTTCCCTCAGGGATCATAAGATGTTAGACTGCTGAGTACAAACCCTGATACTACATTGTTAAGTGGATGAAAGTGGTTGAATTAGATGAAAGTATTTTCAAACATCATTTAGTCCTTGCTGCTCTGCAACAAGAATCCCTGTTGTGCTCAGTGTGTTTGCTTGTGAAGACAGAAGATACATATTTACAGAGTTACCTGCTCAATCATGTAACAATGCAATTGTCTGCATTTAAATATGAGTAAAAACAGTCATCAACAATAGCTTTTAGGCATATAAAGAATTAAAATAATAGAAGAATCATGATGGATTTTAACCTCCTGCCTTTCATGGTAGGGAAGGTACAGAAAAAATGATCTGATGGATGTGCATATGTATTTCTATGAATATAATAATTCAAACGAAAATTGAAAGTATTTAGTTAGAAGTAATGGACATTTGAAGGAGAATTTGTTCAGGCGTAGCTTTTGTGATTATTACCATAAACCTAATGTTCTTCATTATTAAGTTGAAAGAAACCGAAAGAACTCATCTACTAATTTTATACTATAGACAACTTACTACTTTTTAAAAAGTTTGAAATATATGTATATACTGTATATATGAAAGAAGGAGAAACCAACTGTAGTTAGGTCTCATACTACAAATGTGCATTTGACGCCTGATTTTGCATGGAAAGAATGAATATCTCAGAATGTGATCAGTAGTGAATTTATAAAATAAAAGTTCCCCAGCGCCCAATTTTTTTCTACATAGTATTCAAGTGGAGCGGACATGGAGCATTTTTTATAACAGACTGAAACTGTTCATTTTGTGGCCATCTTAAAGGCACTATGTAACTTTAAGCATATGACACTGTGTAACTTTAAATGTTTTGCCTCAGCAAAGCAAAATATTAAGTTAATTTGTACCTTGGCAAAATCATGTTGCACTGAGAGGGAGGAGGATTTAAAATGTGCAGAGAGATTTATAGTTAAGAGAGTGGGAAAGAGCGTGTTGTAGTTCAACTCTCAATTGCAGTGTAAAAATAAATTTGTCCATTATTTGTGTGCAAAAGCAGCCAGTATGTTCACTCATTGCTGTAAATAAATAAATAAATGCATTTGCAATGCAAAATGGTTTGTTGTGGAACACATTGCTTACACAGGTAGGAACAGGGCAGATATGGACATTCCACGTTGAATAACTTCTAGGAGCACTTTTGCTTTTGTGCCCATGTGCAAAAAACAAGACTTCATTTTATGGGACGTGATATTTAAATTAGATTCAAGTGATGGATAATGCCCATCCACAAGGATGGTTAGCATATGGCAAAGTGTTTTTCTCCCTCCAAAAAAAGGGAAAGCATATTTAGGCATATTTATAACAAAGCAAAATAAACATTCAAATGTACAGCAGTGATTAATTAAAGGAAAAAAGGCAATATTTTTGGAGAAGAAAGGGAAATATTAAACTAATAATCTTGGTTGCTCCTGAAGTGCTAGCAGGCAGGATTTTGAAGTGACATTTTTGTTAGAATACTGATCTGTAAGTTCATACTCTTTGCAAATAAGGACAGATAGACACAATTGGGGAACAAGAGCTCTGATCAAGTCATTGTGTACAGGACAAACTATAACAGTATAACTTGTCCGACTGTACAAACACAGTAGCAAAAGGTATACACCTCTATCAGCTCCTTTTCCCTTAGAACTAAATATTGCCTCCATGATTTAAACATGCCACAGAAGTACCTTACCTGCAGAATGACTCTGTGATACCAATAACAGCAGTAAGTAAACTGGAGACACAGTATAGAAAGAAGAAAAAATATAAGGCTCACAAAATGTAGACTACATGCTTAGAGTCCAGAAGGGAGAAACATTGAAACAGGTGGTTCCTAGCAGACAGAGTGCAGTAACAAGCGTGGTCAGTATATAAAGCAAATCTCAGGCAGGCATCAGACTGAAAGTGTGACTAGTATCCAAAGGTAAGTTCGGGGGAGATGTCAGACAGGACTGGCATTCTCATAGAACAGGGTCAGTAACAAGCAACAATCCAGAGCAAATAGGCTGGTGTTCTAGGAACAGCATGGCTGTAACTATCAGGGCTGCCATCAGAAATCATGGGGCCCAGTACAAATGAAACAAGCAGGGCCCCCCCGAAGAACGTGCCCACCTCTCTTGGTGAATGGCCCCCCCTTAGAAAATAAATATTATCCCTCATATTCCTCAAGTAATACAGCTTAACCCATTATCATACTTGGAAGCCTAATCTCCTACAAAATTCAGAGTAAAAAAAAATGTGATAATAAAATATCTTTAAAATATACATACCCAGATGTTGCAGCTGCTGCTCCTTGCTCCTTAATCTTAAAGCGGTGGCGGGAACATCAGTGTGAAGTCAGGTCACACCACACTATCACTCAGGGGCGGATTGGGGACTTAGAGTGGCCCTGGAAAAAATTCTGGAAGTGGCCTCACATGTGCGGGACCAAACAGTGGGCTGGTCCAACACAAAAGTAGGCGGGATTAACTCGATTATCCATAACCACATCAGTTATCAGTGGCAGGTGAGGCTAACGGAACACACTATTAAAGTAATTCTATCATTTTCAAATAAGCATTGCATAAGCGATTGTATTGTGTTTCCAAAGCACAAAGTAATTTATTTTAGCAGATATAAAATTTAACAGTTCAATACATAATTATTATACAGTACAGCCAATACCAAAAATATACATACATACCCCGCCCCCATGCACTCGCTAAGCTGCGCTCCCACTGGTACCAGCGAACAGTACTTTACTCCAGACTACTGTGGTCAGAAAGACTGCCCTGGTACCAGCTAGAGTAGTAATATATATACTCAGTGTTACAGTGGAAACAATGCAGATGGTGTGGCTTGCTTCTATTGGTTCAGGTATCAGGAAGGTCCAGAGTGCTGCAGGTCATAGGCCAGTTCAAACCAAAATATCCAAAGGTGGGGGTCATCTCTCCAGGGGTTGTGCTTTAACTTTCCCGCCAAGAATCCAGTTACAACTAGTCTATTAACATTTTATAGTCAGTATTACTTTAAACATTTATTCCCTAACATTGCTAACTTGAGTATGCAATGTGCGATCTCTTCGGCGAAGCAACCGGACAACTGCTAATGAATAGGGGGTTAAAAATGATACCAGACATGACACATTTCCTGTAACCTGAACCTTTATATAACACTAAAGTGTACATATAATCATAATATATAAACTAATAACAAACTAAATACTATCTGCTCACAAATCACTGTGGATTGGAATCAATATAAATATGAAATATATAAATAACTAAATGTTGTAGTGCGAGTGTGTGCGTGCGTATTTTACTGTGTGATCGCGCCATGCCACGTGTAGCGTGGCATATTGAGTGCAATCGCACGATAAAACAATATTAACCAATATACTTTCGTTCATCCAATTATACGACTTCGACAACGCAGTGGTAGGCGGAGTCACAGTAAGCAGACACAAAGAAAGGTTATAAAGTATTGTGCTACACCCCAAGTATTTATTAATGTAGAACTGAAAACTGCCATGTAAGAGGAGTGTGACTATATTGTGTAAACAAAAAGACATTTGACACACCGCACAGACAGGCCATGCCAGCCTCCTATCTATAAGAAAATCATTCATTCAGAGGTCCTTCTCCCCTTCCTATACCATCAAGCATTGAATTCTGACTAAATTGCTCCTCACGTGTGCGAGTATGCGGTAGGTAAATTATATTGTAATCTACACAGGGACTGATATGCATGAATAAAATGCTGGTGTTCCATACAGATGTACAACATGTTCATAATATTTAAACCATATATTGTAAGCTTGCGAGCAGGGCCTTCCAAATATTGTAAGCTTGCGAGCAGGGCCTTCCAAATATTGTAAGCTTGCGAGCAGGGCCTTCCATATATTGTAAACTTGCAAGCAGGGCCTTCTCACCTCTTTGTCTGTTTTACCCAGTTTGTTTATTACTGTGTTTGCCCCCAATTGTAAAGCGCTATGGAATATGTTGGCGCTATATAAATAGATAAATGATGATGATGATAAAGAGTTAAAATAATAAGTTAATGCTCTACAGAAAGGAACTGTGAGTTTCCAAATTTGCAGGATAATCCATTCAATACCTAATGAATTTACTTACAGTACCTGCTTAAAAGTGAGCAGGTAGAGAAATAAAAGAAAGATGCCAGTGCTGGAATATTGCAAGGACAGCAGCACTGTCAGATGTGAGAGTACCACTGTTCTGCAGTAGAATCAGATCATAAACGTGTAACATGGTCTCATGACAAGAATAAAATCCTTAAATACTACCAAATAATGAGGATGAAATACAATTTTGTATGTTATAAGACATAGAAAGATGACGCAGTAGGCTGGCAAGCAGATTTACTCCACAAGGAAATTCTGTTGCCAATGATGATCTAATATTAGCTCAGTACTCTCTCAGAGTGTTCAGTTCAGGTCACTTACCCATAGGAGTGCGCAGAACACTTCATTAGGGTGTGCACCCAGTGACACCGAGCCAGGGATACTCTGTGCCGCAGCTCGCTGCCGGAAGGGCATGTACAGCAACGTCTAGGGGGAGGGTGCCTATTAGTGCCCCCAGTTCATATAACAACAAACAATAGTGCCTTCAGTTCATTTAGCACCAAACACCAAATAATACTGCCCCCAAATCAATCACATTACACTAAACAAGTGCCCCCAGAACATATTATGCTAAACAAAACTGCCCCAGATGATAATATGCCACACAGTATTGTCCCCAGATAATATTATGCCAAGTAGTATACCCCAGATGATAATATGCCACACAGTAGTGCTCCCAGATAATAATATGCCACACAGTAGTGCCCCCAGATAATATTATACCAAGTAGTGCCACCAGATTATAAAATGTCACACAGTAGGGGCCCCCAGATGATAATATGCCACACAGTAGTGCCCCAGATGATAATATGCCACACAGTAGTGCCCCCAGATATTATGCCACACAGTAGTGCCCCAGATGATAATATGCCACACAGTAGTGTCCCAATTCAAATTGTGACACACACTACAAACACTAAAAACTGCTCTGTAGTCCTAAATGTGAGTCAACTCACCTCTCACACTGATGTTGTCCATTCCTGAAGAGCTGTGAGCAGCCTATCTGAGCTTCAGGATGTTGAGCTACATGTGATCTCTCTCCCTCCTGCTTCTGCTGACCCTGCAGCCCACCCTCAGTGAAAAGCAACCTGGTGATTTACTTACAGGACTGCTTCACTGTTGGCCGTTGAGGCGCCCTCTTGTGGTCGGAGCAAAAACAACATGCCTAAAAAAAACAAACGAATGAATGAATGAAAATGAAAATATAAGATAGCCGCCGGGCCCCCTGGTGAGTCTGGGCCCGGTACAAGATTACCCCCCGTACCCCCCTGATGGCGGCCCTGGTAACTATAACCGGCAACCAAGCCACAAGACTTCCAGGTTGAAAAGTCCAGGCATTCAATAACCAAGCAGCCTAATTTCCCATGCTAAGTCTGTTTTCACATGAGAACAAGCGATCCCTGTCCTATGAACCTCCCTATTATAGTGTGAACAGCATAGCCTAGCCTAACCTGGGGATAGTTGCCTGGCATATCCTGGTGATGGTTGACACTTTTGCAAAGAACCTCACACTTGTTTCCCCCTGTTTCAGCACTAGCAAGCCCAGACTATAGAACTAGTGCTGGTTACTTTTTTTTGCAGAGGGACATCTTTATATCTTTATTCTTTATTTAGAAAGTCATCATCAGCTTGATGACCGCACTTATAAGACTTGAACATATCTTGATGTGGCCACATCTTTACAGCTTTATTTTCAGCTGCTTGATTTTGCTTTCAGATTTTGTAGTTTTGTAGCTATAAATTTGCATCTATGTTCGGGCAGCAATTTTGTAAATATTTTAAATCAGGGTCCAATCCCACTAACTATATATGCAGCATGGAGCATTATTTGCAGCAGCCAAAGCAAAATACACTGCAGTGGTTATTCTACTGTTTTACTTGTTTTTCCAAATTAAGCAAGGCTTTAGATGGCCTTTGCATTCTGCTTTTGTTCCCGTGATTTCTCAAACTTTAAGAGTTGTCTCTTCCATCACAGTCTCTTTTCCTGCTCTAATTTACTACTTATGATTGTATTAATTTATTTACCTTTCACAAATTTCAAAATGAGTTCTTATTCTGGTTCAGCTGCAACATTAATTAATGATTCAGGCTGCACAGGAATAAAGGTAATATATGGCTTTAATGACATCTCCACTTTCATATCAACTGCTCTGAATTTTCTTTAATAGTCTTTATATGTTCTTGCATACATTTGTATTTTTGCAGGCTCATTCTGAATAATCTGCATATCATCTACAGTGCTTTTCACATACTTTTTCCTGTAGTTCCTTTCCTGATATGAATCTTTCACTAGTAAGCTGATTAGATTTTTTTACAAGAAACAAAAAAGATTCAACAGTACTCCCCGTCTCCAAGCAATTAAAAGCAAATGTAGAATTGAAATAATTAAATAAAAAAGGACATTTAGTATAAAAGAAACATGCAGTGATTAATTTGCAATCAAATAGAATGCAAATTAGAATAATAGAATAGAATGAAAAATAAATGAAAAACAAAACAATATATATTGTGACATAAACACTGATAAAGTTGTAATGGCAGGCAGGGCCGCCGAGAGGGGGGGGGAGCGGGTACAGTTTACCCGGGCCCGGCCATGCCAGGGGGCCCGGGCCAGGCCCTCGCTGCTAATTCAAATTTTTTATTTTTTTATTTTATTTTTCTCTCGTGCGCTATTTTCTCTTGGGTTTCTTGGGAGCTGGAAGAAAGAATAAATAAAAAAAAAAATACTCACGTGATCGCGCGGCGCCGTGTCTCTCCTCTCCTCCATTCACACTGACTGCCGGGCGTGACGTCATCAAGTCACGCCCGTCAGTCAGTGAGGAGCGCCGCAGCCAGCATGAAGAAAGAAGACAGAAGAGCAGAAAAGAAAAGAAAGAAGTTGACAAAAGGTAAGTAAAGAAACGGAGAGGCAAGGGGAGGAAAACAAAGAGGGACAGTACTATAAAGAAAGGGGACAGAGAAACAAAGGAGGAAAAAAAAGTGGGCGAGAGGAACAGAGGAGGAATAAAAGGAGAGAGCCACAGAAGAATAAAAAAAAATTGGGGAGAGAGGAACAGAGGAGGGAAAAAAAGTGGGAGAGAGGAACATAGGAGGGAAAAAAAGTGGGAGAGAGGAACAGAGGAGGAAAAAAAGTGGGAGAGAGGAACAGAGGAGGAAAAAAAGGAGAGAGCCACAGAAGAATAAAAAAAAATTGGGGAGAGAGGAACAGAGGAGGGAAAAAAAGTGGGAGAGAGGAACATAGGAGGGAAAAAAAGTGGGAGAGAGGAACAGAGGAGGAAAAAAAGTGGGAGAGAGGAACAGAGGAGGAAAAAAAGTGGGAGAGAGGAACAGAGGAATAAAAAAAGTGGGAGAGAGGCACAAAGTAAAAAAGAAGGGGGAAAAGCAGCATGGAGGTCGCAGTGTGAGCATAAGGGGGTACAGTGTAGTTCTGATGAAGGGGCACAGTATTGTGTGTGAGATGGCACAGGGGGCTTGTTGCAATGTAGTGTGTGTGAGGTAGGTGGCGGCTAATTAATGGGCGCTATTTTGTTTGTAGGGTGATGGTGAGGCAATTTAATAGTAGGGACTATTAATTTAAGATGGGGTGGTTTGGGGGCTATTGAATCTTGGGGTGAGTTTAGGGAGAATGAGGTCTATTTATTAAATGTGACTATGAATTATTTAATGGCAGTGATGGTTGCGGGAAATAGGTATTGCTGGGGCTGTTTGCAGGAAGGGAAATAGGTTTATTTATTAAATGTGAATAGTATTATTTTAAATGTTGGGGCTGGAGGAAGGCCTAATTATTAATCGTGGGTGCTATTGATTTAACGCCGGGGCTGGCTGTAATTTTCTAAATGTAGCCATTTTTTTTTCAAAATAGGTCCTTCAACATTTCTGGATCCGGACAAGCCACAACTAAAGAAACCAGCAGCCACAGGTGGAGAAAGTGAGAAGAACAGGTAGGAGAGAGCAGCACAGTGTGTGAAATGTTGTGGTTCTAGTAGGGACAATACCAATTTTTGGTGAATGTTGTGCCCAATGTAAGGTGTAGGCCAAGACTGAACTGTTTGTGTACACACTGCATTGTTTGTATACTACACTGTGGTGGTAGATGTCCTGAAAGTCAGGAGTGCTTGAACATATGTGACGCTCCGGCGAATTGAGAGCCTAGTGGTTTTTATGTTAGCCACGCCCCAATGGCACGTTTGCCACGCCCCCAAATGCATGACCACACCTCCCAAAATTTTTGCACCGCCGTTTGGCTAGCCACGCCCCTGAATGTATGACCATACACTTACATTTTGGGGCTTACTTGACTATGAGGGGGGCCCCATGAATTTGTTGTACCCGGGCCCTGAATTCTTCTTGGCAGCCCTGATGGCAGGTATACAAGTCCTGAGTTTCTGTCATTTGTGGATTGTTTGTGTGTGGGAAAAGCTTCCCAAAGAGTATGTTTGGCTGTAGGAATAGCCGGTATAAGAGTCCCTAGAGTATGAATGGAGGGAGAAGGATGAGCTTCATTCATAAGGCCCATTTTGGGTTTTCCAACCAGCTAGCAAGTTGCTAGTAATGCTGGGTACCACTACAGAAATTTTCTCCAGCTGCCATATCATTAATTATTTTACCAGCGACTGAAAAAAAAAAAAAAGATTTACTCTCAGATCTGTGCTCTTCACCTGTCATAACCATCTGCTGAAAAGATCATGACTCTGTAAATTATATGGAGATCCTGATTGTGAGTGCATATACACTGCAGAATTGGAAGGACATTGTTCCATCGTTAAACAAGATTTTTACTCTAGTTTAAATATCAAATGAAACGAAACGATGAGCTTTGGAACGATCATTGTTCATCATTTTAGTGTACACATTAATGCAATATCGGGTCAAATAGTCGTTTATTGTGTGATTGACACAATACTCGGCTGAAAACCTGTTGCCTAATCAGGAGTTACACCCAATGAGGAGCTGTTAAAAGACTGTTGACATTTCATTCAGTCTCTCAATACCTGGGGAGGATGTCAGATGGCTCCTGAAATACTGCATTTTGTGATCTGTAAGTTCTGTTGTTTTGTATATATATGAGACACTAGGTCCCTCACTTTAGAGAAGGAGTTCTCATGTATTAGTTAGAAGCCATATATGCAAGGATTTTATTTATATTTTGTTTATTTTCATGCTAGTGAATAAATCTAGTTGAGGCTAATTAAACCAAAGCACAGGACTGCTGTGACATTTTTGGATGATTGCATGTAAAGTGCAGCCGTCTTCCCTAGGACACGGTACCCCTAACCTGATCTTATGAAATATGGTGGAGAATGTAATCATTGCACTTTAATTGAAGCCAACAATTTAAAGGAACAGGTACTACATTTTGGTAAAACACTGTATATTGCAAAATCTTATGAACCCAAAAACGGGACATCATCTGCTGGTTAAGGAAGCTCAATTCTGCCCTTCACTTGTACCAGGAGGTTGCATGGAGCATATAAACAAGGCATTGTTACAAGCTACTCACTAGGCCGATATTACAGCTCAGTAGGAGGCTACCAGGGTGTAGCAATCAGCTATGGATAAATCTTGGCACCAGGACCACAAAACTCTAAAAGAGCTACTGCAGTCTCTCGCTGCCTTGTTGGGAAATGCTTTCCTGGAGGTCACCACTAGGTCCAGCTCCATAGGGGCTGGTTACCTTCTGCAAAACATGACCAAAGGTGATGCTGTGGAAGCCTACCTAACTAACTTTGAAAGAGCTGCAGAGAAAGAAAGTTAGCTGCCAATGGGCAGGCCTATTGGCTACCTTCCTGTCCTGGGAATCACAAAAGTCATATTTTGACCTAACAACGAACAATTGGTGTCACCAAGATCTAATTATAAGTAAAAAATTTGAAATATATATATTACAGATTATGGCAGAATTATACTCGAAAACACCTGGGTTGCACATAAAAATATATATATTTATTTATTAAAAACATTACACATATTAAGAAAAACAAAAAACAATATAAGTGCAATAATGAATGAAATAGATAAATACTAATTATCAATTCTAATTTCGTACAGATATCAAATCAAATAATAACTTTGAATTACAAATACTCTATAAGTGCCAATAACTATCCACTGATTTTAATCGGGGATAGTAGCAGGTGTCCGGCACACATGAAATCTAAAAAAAAAACCTAATTGCAAATAGTCAATTCTTCCTTTATAGTGACAGAGAAAAAAACGTCCTTCTGGCTAATTGAGCCCCAATAAATATACAAGTCAGTGTGATATAAACATGACAGCTGTCAGTTCTCTCTTATCGGCTTGATGCTACATGGGACCAGCCCTTGTGTGTAAAGATGTAAATACACAAATAAATAGCTGCCACACTGTAGCGGTGTAGCTGTTTCATGTACAAATAACTTATTGTAGATATTGCTTTTAATTAGGGGTGCAGTGCACCTCTGTATATCATTGCAAATGTTCTGATTTTATTATATTATGTTTTATTTCTGTACAGGAAATTCATTCATTTCTGAGGTATTCATTTGTAACTTCGGAGACAGTATGTCAAGATTTGGTTTTGTAACTTTTCTAGAAGAAACCCCAGTTAGGCTAATTAGATCTTCTTCAGCTGTGAGTGACCAACACTTGAATACACAGCAGGGAGTCGTTACCTGTTATCCTGCCTTGTTAAAGAATAAACCTCTGAACAATGCAACTAGGAAGTTTAAGCAAATCACAGGTTGTTATGAATTTTTTAAAAAGTATAAAATTATGTTAACTCCAAGTGTAGAGGATTTCACATCCTGAGATCTGATGTAATATTTCAGATGGTGTGGTGCAACTAGCAGCTATGTAAAATGGTGTTAATCCCTCCAGGCATATTTATGTGACGGCTGCATAAAGCAATCTGAATTGAGTAAAGGGGCATGAGGCTGGATTACCTCCTGCCAGAGTATGTGTGTAAATCTGTATAAAAGGAGGCCTGTGACCATGAAATATATCATTATACCATCTGTACTTTCTGAATATTACTAGTACCTCAAGCTAGTGTGTAACCAATCTAATCTGTTATCTGACTGTTCTGAGGTTGGGACCCAGCATTCCAGTACCAATGATCTATCTGCTACCTTGCAGCTCTGGCCAGTGTGATAGGCCAGGGGGAAACATCCACAGCAGTCATGATCTAAAGGAATAGGTCAGGGGTACCAGTCCAGGTGCCCAATGAGGGGGTACAATAGCAGCATAAGTTACCCAGACAGAACCGGCAAAATAGCATAGTGGTTGCAGCAGGCTCCTCCTACTGCAGTTAGAGGAATGCAATTTGGGGTAAAGAAAGGGGAAGGTGGCAAGGCAAGCCCAGCTGGTCCCCAGCAACACACAGATGGTGGCATAGGCGGTCCATTCTGTCACAAGCGTGTAGAAAAAGTCATGCAGAAGATGAAATGTTGGCACTCTTGCACAAATACAATCTTACAACCGGTGTCTTCTTGACATGTGGTACAGAGATCACCCAAAGTGGAAGAAGTGGCTGTTTACAGAGTCCTTTTCTGCATGTAAAGATATGCACAGTTCAATAAGCATTTATACACTAGTAGTCATCCTTATGGAGAGGCATTTTTTCACAGTAAGGAAGAGTAGATTCAGCAGTGAATCCTCCGGGTAAGATAAAATAACTAGATGCAGCTGCAATAACGCCCATGGGATTCAATTTCGATCTTAGATGGAAGGTGGTGCCGGTCTCAATAGAATATATTTAAACAGTCAACTGATGCGTTTCATCAATTATTAGTGATGTTTACAAAGAATAATAAGATGCACAAAATAGGAAATAGAATTATGGAATCCCAGTGAGCTTAGCGTCTAGGAGGCTTTGGTGTATATTTAGTTTGACATAGTTTGTCCTAAATCTGACAGATGCCAAGGATAATGATAAATTAAAAGTTGAAATCCTGACTCCTTTCAGGATCACGATGTCGGTCCGGTCACAATGTGTTCATATACCAGGTGGATAAAACTCCCTTCTCACAGATGCATGACCTAATCCATCTTACTAAAATGTGGCTCCAACCTCAGACTTTGACAGGGCCACAAATTGTGGAAAGGGTTGCCATGGATCGATATATACAGTTCCTGTCTGCTGTTCTGCACAAGTAGGTAAGCCACGGGGACCCTAAAATAGCAGACCTGCTTGTAGAGATGGTGGAGAGGTATGTGGCAGCTGAGGAACTAATGGAAGCACCCCACCAGCCCCTATTTCCATGACGGCAAGCTCCAGTGACTACTGGTGAGAATGTTCCAGGGAAAAATGGTGTTGGGCGGTGGAATGAAGTGAAACATTCAGAGATTGAATGCTGGAAGCTTGAAGATTGGCCAGTTACATCAAGAAGGTTCCAGCCTCATATAAGACTTGACAATAATGTGATAAGATGTTTTAGATGTGGTGGCTTAGGCCATATTGCTGGTAATTCTTCACTTTCCTTTAAACCTATGCAATATGATACTGCTTATGTACAGCACAGAGTACTTTTCATTACACAGCTGACCTGGACTGCAGTCTGACAGGCTGAGCCACACAAAGAAATTGAATTAAAAAATATGGAATTTCAATAAGCGCTTCACTATTCACTGCAGCTAGATACGACCAAAACAACTATGCACCAGTTGCATAAAAGTGATTCGTAAAATAAATAAATATGGTACTATCCATCATGGAAGTGAAAACAACAATGGGCCCGTGATATCAAAGATTATAGAAAATGCTTACAGTAAGATATAGACATCTTTCCTCCATATTCCACAGTATTCGATCATAAAAAACATAACAAAATAAACATAGTGCGATATTGCAATAATATTATATTGACTGGCAAAATCTATTCATGTGTTATTCAATCCTAAAAAAGTTATATTCTTCAGATATTCAGAGGATAAAATCCCCCCTATGTGGATGCACTTACAGTGTAAGTGTGTATTATAACGTCATCAAAATATACAAGGATCACCCTCTGATTAAATAGCCCCTTTGGTATCTCACTTACAGGATAAATTCTTGATTGTAAGCTTCTTAAAGGTATCTTTAGGGATATTTACAATGATCTTTCTTCTAATCATAAATAGCTTCAGGAAGATCAGTATTTTTCTCCTATGAATGCCATAATATGTATATAAGGAAAATAAAATTATTTTCTGGTATAGTGTTATAAAAATAATTTAATAACAACTAAAATCCGAATCCAAATAAAATTTAACAGAGAGTTCAAAACAATCCTACCAGACTTATGCAAAAATGATCACAGGTAAAAAGATCTTTGATTGTCTGGACCAACTGGAATCAATCAGCCAAGTCAGATGTTAACATTAGGAGAGGATGAACGTCTGTCTGCCAACGTGATACAGATCCAACCAACGTGTTTCGAACCAATGGTCTTTTTCAATGTGAGTGACAACTGACAAGGTGAGTTAACATCTGACTTGGCTGATTGATTCCAGTTGGACCAGTTGGTCTGGACAATTAAAGATCGTTTTACATTTGATCATTTTTCTATAAGTACAGTTTAATGTGTTTAGAGAATGGAATGGGAGTAAAGATAAATTCCTGTTCCCAAATATCTAAAAATTTTAAATAATTGTGAGTTAAAAATTTTTTAACTCACAATTGTTTTAAATTGTAGTGTATGCTCATTTTCCAGGAGCAGGCAGGCAGCAGAGAGAACGAGGGGAAGTCCTGGGTCTGGCTTTTATAGTTTAGAACGGAAAACTCCTAGCCTACCCAGCGACAATGTGTGTGTGGTGATTCACCACACACACGTGGACAATGTGTGTGGGCCAGGCTTCATGATGTTATCACCTCTTGCCTCTTTCGCCACTTTGTGTGTTCCACGCATGCGCAGTTAGGGTGTCCATGCAGGTACTGCGCATGCATTAGTGCTTGCAAGAGTTAGTCCCTGCACATGTGCAGGGACGGTGCACCCCTTTACAATGTCCCGTTTATAACCAATTATAACAGGTGTGAACACAGAATTAGAGCAACCATTAATACACATTGGGACATTCTGAGGATGGATCCAGTTTTGACTAATATTTTACCAGAAAAATCAGACACTGTTTCTGAAAAAGTAGAAATTTTAAAGATACCGTGGCCTCCCAGAATGCTACCTAAAACAAATGTTAAAAAAAAACTTTCCTGGATATCAGTGGATTTAACAAATGTAATTATTGTAACATTTGTAAGTTTGTTAGTCCATATAAGTAGGTCTTCTACAACTTTGACAGCAGCGTTACGTATAACAATAAGCAATTCATGAATTGCCAAACATCCTCTTTGATATATGTATTAGAGTGTTTATGTGGATTTAAAGACAGTATGTGGGAAAGACCAAAAGACAAGAACATGTTTGCAATATTAAGAATAAAGTGGAGTGTCGTTCAGTATCTAAACACTTCATTGGCAAACACAATTCGGACCCCAGTTTTATTACATTTAAGGGTATAGAAAATGTTCTTCTGGGCCCTAAAGGCGGGGATATCCAGATAAAACTACCAAAAAGGGAAATGTTCTAGATTTTCCAACTAAACACTCTTTTTCCACTTGGTTTCAATAAAGTCTACAAAATTGCCTCTTTTTTGTGATATCTGAGTGCGATATTAGTAATGTAGTAGGTCTATACCCTAATGCTTTTATGGTGTTTTATATCTGGTATGTTTATCTGTTATTGGTGTTTTTACTTCTGATTTTTATTACATCATTGCTGATTAATTCTATGTATTTAATACTACCTTTTATATAAAAACATATTTATGAAATTTAATGTGTTGGTTTTAGTATTTACACCACTAGGACTTCTATTTGGTATTTTTCATCATCATCATCACCATTTATTTATTTAGCGCCACAGGTTCCGCAGCGCTGTACAGAGAACTCATTCACATCAGTTCCTGCCCCATAGGAGCTTACAGTCTAAATTCCTTAACATACACACAGACAGAGAGAGAGAGAGGGAGAGAGAGACTAGGGTCAATTTTGATAGCAGCCAATTAACCTACCAGTATGTTTTTGGAGTGTGGGAGGAAACCGGAGCACCCAGAGGAAACCCACGCAAACACAGGGAGAACATACAAACTCCACACAGATAAGACCATGGTCGGGAATTGAACTCATGACCCCAGCGCTTAGCCACCGTGCTGCCCACATTTATGTATGTATGTTCTCATTCTCATTTAACATAAGGAATAGGATTTTATGTTATTACACTATGTACATAACTATTTTAAATGCCCCAGTGATTTTAAGGTCAAATTGATATTTATGGCATTGTTAGTATCTATAATGTTTGGTATATGTCTGTCAGTTTTACATATATTTATTATTCAGTGTTTTATATACTTAATAATATATGGTGGGTCTATTAAGTACTTTATAGCACTTTTTACCCTAATCAAATATGGTCGCCTGCTTCAATCTCTCTATTATCTCCCATGGGCCCTAATTAAAGATGGCTGCTACATTAAATATATGAGAAGCAATGGCCTTAGAAATTGGCTCTTATAATAAGCAGTATCTAGTTTCTTATAGCAGGGTGCATCCTGCACATAATAAACATGCCTCCTGTGTTAGACAAATTCTCATGCGCAGCATTGTCCGTGCCATGCATGAGCAGTAAATTGTGCGCACTGCGCATACGCAAGATGGCGGCTGAGAACGCTATAACAAATAAGATTACAAATTATTTTACATTTTCTCTCATTAGTTCTCAAATTATTTTCATTTTCATATCTTTTGCATTAACTTTTTATGTAGCTGTAAGCAAAAGGAAAAGTTGTAGTTTTTTTTTAATTATAACGTAGTATACATTTCCCTAGTAGAACATTTTATATCTTTATTTGTAACTATTTTAATTCTCCTTCTGTAATTATTCAGTGTCTGAAATAGGAAAAAGTTAAATCAATTAAAGAACACAATCTGAAAAGCAGATTCTCAAGTGTGTAAATCTGCAGCAGATACATTATTGCTATGCTTGTTCTAGTGTAAATAAAATACATACAGGAAAGTTTATTTAACCTGTTTGCTCTTATAGGTGGTGGTAGTAGAGATGCTTGAAATATTGTAACCAGTTTGAAATTCAATATTATATAGCCAGTTGAAGTGCCACAAAAGTGTTTGAGGTTGTTAGGCTGGCGGTCTGATCACCAACTCACAGAACAAGATGGTGGAGGTCTTCACCTATAGCAGCCGCCTTTCCCTTAGAGCTTGATATGCTCACCGGTACTCAGATGCCCCCAGGACTTAACTCCAGGCGTAATGTGAGTTGGTAATACAGGCCCACAGCGGAAGGCCGGGAGGCTGGATAGAAGGCAGCTGATAGTCAGACGGTAGCCGAGGTCAAGGCAAAGAGGCAAGCAGAGTAGTCAATAAACACGCCAAAGGGTCAGGGTCACAGGCACGTAGCGGAGTCCAAAGTACAGGCCAAAGGGTCAGGGTCACGGGCAAACAGGCAGAGTCCAAAGTCCAGGCAGGGGTCATACACAGAAAATCCAACAAAGTATCCACAGTACAGGGTACAACAGACAGGATCACTGCTGCGACTCCTAACAGTACTCCCGCTTGACAAGGGGTCAAAGAACCCTGACATACCGGCTTCATAGGAAACTACTTGAAGAATCTCTGGCTAAGTTTTTTTGCATGAAAGCGTCTTCGTGGAACCCAGGACCATTCTTTCACACCACGATTCTTCCACTGAACCAGAAAGTGGACCTTACCCTGCACTCTCTTGGAGTCCACAATTTTTTGGATGACATACTTCTGAGATCCGGTACTCGAGTACTTGAAGGCTGAGATTGGTATGGGCACAACACAAGCTTGAGAAGAGAGCAGTGTTAGGAATCCTTAATGAGCCGGGGATCTTCAACCTGAAGCCTACGGAGTTGATTTGTTTAGTGATGGTGAATGGTCAAATGAACTTAGGTCCAAGTTTCCTGCAGGGCTGTTTGAATCTGATGTTGTGGGTTGAAAGCTAAACTTTTTGCCCCAACTTGAAGGAACAGTTTGTATGGTGGCTATCCGAAAAATTTTAAGTGAAAAATGAGGCACGTCTTAAAGAGGACTGCACTTTCTTCCAGATAACCTTGAGTTCAGTGGCTGTGGAACGAATCTCCGGAATACCAGCGGATTTGAGAGAATACACGGAATTGGATATGGGATGGATACCAAAATTACAATTGAACGGAGAAGTTTGAGTGGATGAATTCCATGAATTCTAGGCGAATTCTGCCCAGGGTAACAAGGAGGATCAGTTATTGTGGAATTCTGTGGTATAACATTGCAGCAACTGCTCCAGGGACTGGTTAACCCTTTCAGTTTGGCCATTAGATTGAGGGTGGTATGCAGATGAAAGACTGATCTTGATTCCAAGGATTATAGCGAACAGCGCAGGACTATATTTATTTAATATATATTGATCTTGATTCCAAGAAGGGTACAGAACGATTTCCAGAACTGTGCCACAAACTGAGAGCCACGATCGGAAACAATATCAGTAGGAAGTCCATGGAGACAGAATATATGTTGAATGAACAGGATAGCCAAATCTCAGGCACTAGGAAGCCTGGTTAGCAGTATTAAATATGACATTTTGCTAAACCGGTCTACAACCACCCATATTGTGTTGTGTCCTGCAGAGGGTGGGAGATCGACAATAAAATGCATTGACAGATGTGTCCAGGGTTTTGAAGGAATGGATAATGGGCCTGAAGGACAGTTCCTGAGGACTTTATTCCTACCACAGTCTTCGCAGGAGAGAACAAAACTTCTAATGTCAGCGGATAATGACGGCCACCACACTCCCACGCTCGCATCGAAGACTTCTCCTGCGCTGCCCCCCTCCACTGGAACCAGCTCCCTTGCTCCATCAGAACTTCCCCTAACTTGCCCAGCTTCAAACGGGCCTTAAAAACCCACCTCTTCCTCAAAGCCTTCCAATCCCCCACTTAACTGCGCTCCTTCTAGTCTCCCCCCTCCCACTCCTGCCCCCCTTCTGTCCCCCTCCTACCTCCCTCCTCATCGTTCTTCTCCACCCCCTCCGTCCCTGCCTCCGCTCTCCCCCTTTCCTCCTCCCACCCTCGCGTCTCTGTCTGTCCCACCCTCCCCTTAGATTGTACGCTCCCTCGAGCAGGGCCTCCTCTCCTCCTGTTCTCCACCACCTTAACTCTGCTCTCCAGCTCCTTGTCTCTTCCGTGAGGTCCTTGTGCTCCTCTTCCTCTCTCGCTACCCCAATGGGGGCCCTCACCTTTCATCTAGCTGTACTTTGAGCTCTGAGTTACTGTGCTTCTTGTTAACTGTACCGTGCTGTCTCACCCTGTACCGCATTTCTGTCTGTCCCTGTACGGTGCTACGGATACCTAGTGGCGCCTTATAAATAAAAATTAATAAATAATAATAATAATACTGTAGATTCTTGTGACGGAGATTACATGTATAGCACCTTCCAGCCAGTGGCGCCACTACTCAAAGGCCCATTTAATGGCCAACAGCTCCTGGTTGCCCACATCATAGTTAGTTTCAGCAGAAGAGAACTTATGAGAAAAGTAAGCACATGGATGTAAGCGGTGAGTATGAGGATTCTTCTGGGAAAGGATAGCGCCAGCACCGGCGTCAGAGGCATCGACCTCTAATACAAAAGTTATCTCTGGATTTGAATGTCTAAGGACTTGAGCAGACACAAACACCTTTTTTAAGGCTTCAAATGCGGTTATTGCCTGAGGCGGCCAATTAGTTGGATCCATTCCTTTTTGGGTCAAGGCGACAATAGGAGCCACTATATCAGAAAAGCCCTGGATGAAGCTCCTGTAATAATTTGCGAAGCCCAGGAATTTTTGTACAGCTTTGAGATTGTTGGGTTGTACCCAGTCGAGAATGGATTGGAGCTTGGTTGGATCCATGGAGAATCCAGCTGAAAAAAAGATGTAATCCAGAAATGATACCTTCTGTACCTCAAACTCACACTTTTCCAACTTGGCAAAGAGATGGTGTTCCCAAAGTTTCTGGAGAACCTGGTTGACGTGACCCCGATGTACGGATAGCGACTGAGAGTATATCAGGATTTCATCCAAGTAAACAACCACAAAGTAGTCAAGGAATTCACAGAGAACTTTGTTAATTAAGTCCTGAAACACTGCAGGTGTATTGCTAAGACCAAACGGCATGAGCAGATATTCGTAGTGGTCTGAGTGGTAATGGAATGCCATCTTCCATTCATCTCTTTCTTTGATGCGGATGAGGTTGTACGCTCCAGAGATTTAGATGGCCTGATGAACCCTTTCTCAAAATTTTCCTCGATATAAGTCTGCATGGCCTTGGTCTCAGGACCGGAAAGAAAATACAAGCGCCCCTTAGGTAGTCTGGAACCAGAAATAAGCTCAATGGCACAGTCAAAGTCTTGATGAGTTTGTAAGGATTCAGCAGCTTTTTTAGAGAACACATCCCAGAACTCATAATATTGTGAGGGAAGCTGCTCAGGAGATGATTGTATAATCCGGAGGGGTAAAGTCAAGCAGGACTGTGAAAAATAAGAGCTCCACTTAATAATTTCTCCTTTAACCCAATCCACAACATGGTTATAAAGGGAAAGCCAGGGATGGCCCAGAATCAAGGGAACAGACAGACAGTCGATGAGGAAGAAGGTCAGAATGAAGGGCTCCTACGTTCTGCTGTAGCAAGGGGGTGTCCCAAATAATCTTGCCACCAGGTAATGGATTTCCATCTAAGCCACAGACTGTAATTGCAGATTTGAGCTTTACTGTAGGAATGCTTTACTGCTTTACTGTACAGTAGATCGGCGAACCGGATGTCTAAGAAATTGCCAGCAGCTCCACTACCAATAAAGGCCCCTAACTGCATAGGCTCCTCAAGTTCTGCAGAGACAGGAATGCAAGCAGAAGGAAAAGAAGGTGCCTCTTTTTCTGCCTTCCTCTCCTTGATTCTCCTGTCAATCTTGGCGAGCTGCATGAGGGCTTCCAAAGAGGTTGGAGAAGGGAACTGCACCAGGGAATCTTTGATCTGTTCTGACAGCCCTAAGTGAAACTGACTGCGTAATGATGGGTCATACCATTCGCTGTCAGTCGACCACCGATGGAATTCAGCACAGTACTCCTCTGCAGAGCACCGAGCTTGCTTCAGAGCCCGCAGAAGAGCCTCAGTGGAGGCCACTCGATCCAGGTCGTCATAGAGCAAACTCAATGCATTAAAGAATGCTTCCACTGACTGCATGGTAGAACTCGTTTGCGGCAGACTGAAGGCCCAAGACTGGGGGTCACCCTGAAGGAGGGAGAAGACAATCCCGACCCTCTGTCCTTCCGAACCAGAAGATCGAGGTCTTAGCCGAAAGTAGAGTTTACAGCTCTCCTTTAAATTCCGGGACAAAGCTCTGTTTAGAGAAAACTGGTCCGGCAAATTTAACTTTTGTTCAGCTGCAGGAGCCAATGTAGCCTGTGAGGTCCTAGAGGTTTCCTCTTGAGCGGACAAATGCTGAGATAGTCCTTGGACCATTTGTGACAGGGTCTGAATTTGGTCAGCCAGAACTTGAGCTGGGGACAAGTTAGTTCCGCTTTCATCCATTCCAAGGCTTCTCCTCCTGGAATATTTTTATCGCCGGTTATAATGTTAGGCTGACGGTCTGATCACCAACTCACAGAACAAGAGGGCGGAGGTCTTCACCTATAGCAGCCGCCTTTCCCTTAGAGCTTGATATGCTCAGATGCCCACAAGACTTAACTCCAGGTGTAGTGTGAGTTGATAATACAGGCCCGTAGCGGCAGGCTGGGAGGCTGGATAGAAGGCAGCGGATAGTCAGATGGTAGCCGAGGTCAAGGCAAAGAGGCAAGCAGAGTAGTCAATAAAGACACCAAAGGGTCAGTGTCACAGGCACGTAGCGAAGTCCAAAGTACAAGCCAAAGGGTCAGGGTCACGGGCAAATAGGCAGAGTCCAAAGTCCAGGCAGGGCTCATACACACAAAATCCAACAGAGTATCTACAGGGCAGGGTACAACAGACAGGAGCAGGTCAGCAAGACTGGGTCAGAAGCACTGTAAGCGGCAGGGAGGCTAAGCCTTAAATACAAAGACCAACCAATCAGGGCTCAGCCCTGCACCTTACACACAGGCCAGGTTAATTAAACAGAGGTCTCATTAATCAACCCACAGACTATTTGCCGGGGCCCGCTGTGCAGAGAATCGGCGTCCGGCCGTTGCCTTGGCAACGGTCGGACCAACTGGCGGTAGTGACGTCCCAGTCATCAAGGAGACGGCCGGGATACCAGGCAGGGTAAGAAATGAGTCACGGCGGTGCCCGTGGCCGCCGCGGCTCCTAACAGAGGTACAATAATGATTTTCAGGGTAGTAAGATTTGGTTTAGACTGTCGCTGCCAGCTTGCAATCGAATGGTGAACTTCGAAATTGAATGGCCACATTTTATGATATTTTAAACCCTTTTTATTCAAACATTAACATCTAGCATTAATGTGTTCAAGTTCACCATTAACATAGAAATCAATTAAAATATATGACAATTTAGCAATTTAAGCACAAACAAGCTTGAACATGTTCAAACCTGTTTTCCTTGCTAAAAAATGATCACATATCTAAAGTTCAAGATTGTTCCGCTAATTTTCAAACTTTAGAACTGATTTCACATAACAGTTTGAGAATCACTTTGAAATAAAATGCGACCATCTCTAGTGGTATGGTGTTAGTCTTAACAATAGGTTTGTGTCTGGATCAACCACTCAGCTGTAGATCAGTCTCTCCCATCTGTTAGCAAACAGATGTTCATGCACATGGACATTTAATGATAGTCAACAAGTATAAGTGCACAGTGTTCTCTGATTAAATTAATGGGTGCCAAGCCATCATATATGGATAATATTGTGTGTTATGCTATCTTATCTCTTATTTAGTAAATCAATAATTTAAATACAAAATTGAGATTGAATTCAGGTTGATGTGCCTCCGAAACAATCCATGGTTAAAATCTCTGCTCATTTTTCCTTGCCCCCTATAGAGGTGTGCAGAAAAATTAGCCTAGATTCCTTACAATTGTGCGCTGAATTGAATCTCCAGAGAATTTCAGGAGTAATTGATATTGGTATTTTATTTTGCCTGCAACCACACACTTATTTTTTTAGGCAGATTTGATTTATTGTTTAATTCTATATGATGTCTAAGAGATGTGTACTTATTATTCTAGTAGTAAAGATATTGTCTATTTTTCCATTTATGTGAAAACCATTTCCTTCTCAATAGCTCAACTTTTGCCTTGATCACTAACCCATACATTGAGCACATATTTGTCACATAAATCACTCTGAACTTTGCCTTAGTAAAATTATGAAAAAGTGACAATTCACCCAAGTATAATACTAGAGTTTGTTCTCCCATTTAAATCAGAGAAAATATATTTTGTGTCTTATATGGATCATGCATGTTATTTTTCTAAATTAACTGTGATATCAGCTTATACAAATCGCATGGTTTGTTGGGCCAAAAGTAATGAGCTCAATGAATCAATTTGTCTTTATTTTATTTGCAGTCTTGGGAAGAATTAATCATAATTTAAAAGAAACTGGTGTCAGTTTCCATCAGTCATCAGCAATGAGCCTAGACAATGTTTTTTAAAAAAATCAAAAGATAAAAAAGTGACTGAATTAGATATAGAAAATACTGCAGATAATTCAGTAAGTGCAGATATCTAGAATATCAATCACTAACCAACACTGCATAGAAAGTACACTTTAAATTGGCAAATATTTATAGTCATTACACTTATTCCAACCAGTCATGGTCTAAAACACAGCTAAATAAAAAAAAAAAACACTTGGTAATGCAATGTTAAAACAAGATTTACTTAGCAAAACAACAAATATATCATATGTAAATCTACAATGTATAATGAATTTTTGCATACAAACAGCTTTTGTTGAACTATAGAAATGTCTACTTGGTCTTAAAAGTTAAGCAGATTTTGTATTTCCATAGACAGCATTATTGACTCCATAAACTTTTATTTTTTTAATTGATAAGCAATTGATGCTATATTTAACCCCTTCAGTGCTATAGACGAGTAGGGCTTATCCTCAGCATTTATTTTAGCACTGCAGGAGTTGGAAAAAAACAGTTACCTAGAAATAGTTAGACTGCAGTAAAAGCAGGTGGGAACAGGGGGAGGTAGAGCTTGAGTACATAATTGTGCTGTTGAGATTACATCATTAAGCTCTGCCCTTTCCCATCCACTGCACTACAGTAAATTTTGAGGAGCCATAGGATGGGATAAGGTACTAAGAATGCAATTTCTTCTCCATCCTGGCACCTAGACATTCAAATATGATCACAAGAAAATAATCAGTACAATATAGAAAACATTAAGGAGCCCAGGATGTGGGAAATGTTTTATAATGTCCATCCTGGCTACAAGAAATATGGGGGGCCCTATTTTGAAAGAAGGTAGTCTCCTCATTCAAATTATGTAGTTTTTTTGTCTTGTGATCACCAGACAATAACACCCCTCCACTACTAAAAGCATTAATAAATCCAGGAATAGCAGGGAGGGGGAAGAGGGGTTGTCTAATGTGCAGAACTCCCATACTCTTACTTTAATAAACATATAGATGCCCTCATTTGATGCATTATGTTGTCTATTTTTAAATATGGGCTATCCATTTTATTAATTCCTACACATTTTATGCATTACAAAACAGCAAAAAAACAGCAAAACAAAAATACATTATCATTTTTAAGTGTAGCTTTTATTATGAACACCTATGTGTAGAATCCTGCTTTTTGCTGTTTTGGAAAAGTGGATTAATGCTAAAGCAAAAATCACAAAATATTTCTTAGTGGTGAAAACTTATTTGTTTGCTTTTGTTCATTTTCAATAAAGACAGACACTTTTTGGCCATTTTGGGTCAATGTTGTTTGCCATTGCAGTATGTACAATATAAGCAGTATTTTTTGAAAATTCAAGCTCCTCTGAACAAGGTATAAAGTGTGTGTAGAGTGCATAAGCAAAATACTGATATTGCTGCTGGAATGTGACCAGTCCATAAAGTGCCAAAATTGGGTAATTACAGGAGTGAGAAAAGCCTCAGCATCTAAAGTGTTAAAGGAGAACAATCATGAAATTAATGAGTTGATCATATATTTATTTTCCATGACCTTTTATCAAGTGAGCAACTAATGCAGGAAAAACATGCATTTAAATAATCCACCAAGATAGCATTAGTGCAATTGCATGATCATAGAAGCTGAACACAGAAAAAAAGGAGTTAAAAACATTATAAAAATAAATGAATATTATAGTCCCTATTTAGATCTTTCAATTGCATAGTTTGTACATCATGAATCCAGACAATCTCCATTTATTATTGTATTCTATCACCCTGTTCTCCCTTTGGTTTGTTGATACATTTTAATCTTCCTATGAAATTGTAGGGTTATTTATCTAGATACAATTTAGGAACATAATTCTATATGTGTGTATGTCAAGGATTTCTATTGGAATACACAGTAGGGACATTTTAAAATGTACACTATAAACTTTAACACTGATGACAAATTAAATGTTTTGCTCAGTATTGTAACACAAAATATGGATGGAAGAAAAATTGACCTTTGATTATGGTACTGCTCATAGAGCATGACGACTAAGATCCTAGTTTAAGAGGTACCTAAAATTGTACTTGAGATTAGCTGTGTTAACAGTTCTTCCTTAACATTTGATGTTATTAACTTTCATTTCATGGTGTTGCCTCTATGAGTATAAAGCATTGATGGCATTATGAATTGCACTTTCAAGGAGTAACTACCTTGTAACTTATACCAGTGTTACGTATCACTTCTAAAACCAATACAATTTCCTTATTTAAGTAAAGTCCATCACTAGAGAAATCCAATTTTGAGTACAGAGCAAAGTAGTTTTTATATACTTTCTATGTGTCATGGATTTAATTTTTTTGAGTTCTTATCTCATTGTTTCTCGAGGAACCCCCCTACCAAAATACATATGTTAATTTGCAAACTTCCAATAATGAGGAGCATACATCATATTTTCAATTCATATCAAATAAGCGCTGTATGGACTTGACAAATCTTACTATTACATTTAAATAGATGAAATTAGCTGTATTACCAATCAGATTGAAATCTATTCAAGGAACTCTAATACAGCAAACCACCAGTGGGAATTTTCTCAAGTTCCATAGTAAAGCGTACACATCTATAGCCAAATAACTGCACTTGAAGCAGAAAGCTTACTGGGACACCGGTAATTACTGTAACAAATTAGTCTTTAAGATTACTGACCATAGCAAAATGACTCAGAGTGACAGTAAGCACAAAGCTGAGCACCAGGTACAAGTAATAGTGCTTCATCTTCTGGTTCATTCACATTTTATTCAGAGTATGACAGACTGAAACACAGAGAGTGGGCAGACACCATACTAGGTCCAAAATGGCAAGTGATAGCACATGTTAAATATTGAAAGAGACCTCATGGAGGAAAGAAACTGAATACACAATAGTTTATGAGTCTACAGATGCAAGCCCTTAACAAGGATTTTAATTTCTGTCTCACCACTTATTCAATATTTCCAAGTTGAAAAGGACAATAGTTTTGATGCTACAACAAACTACTGCTATGAATTAAAAACCAAGAGCCAATGCTCCTTTTTGGAGATGGATATCAAAAAAGTCTAAATAATGTGTCAATAGAATTATTAACATAATTACTTTTAAGAAAGTGGATGCTAAGTACATCTAGCAATTGGCGGTAGCTCTACAGAGGTGTGGAGTTTTCACCAGAGGCCCCTGCAAGCAGTCTTAACAGTTTGTATAGCTCTGTAGAATACCCAAGAATTCAGAAAATGGGAAACATAGTAAGATAATGGTCAGATCATCAGAGATAGTCAGTAGAGGTTTAGAGGGGTATTCAATTGTTCCTCCGGGCGCCGCCGGAACGAGCGCGTTAAAACTATTACAGTTTATACAGTAATATTGCGCGTAATTACCGTTCATATGGTAATTTACTCGCTCAATTTCAGCTCGCTGCTCAGGGAGCTGCGAGCTGAAATTGAGCGAGTAATTACTGTATAAACGGTAATAGTTTTAACGCGCTCGTTCCGGCGGCGCCCGGAGGAACAATTGAATACCCCCCTTAGAGTCATAAATAAGCAAAGGTTAGGAGAAAATGAAAATAAACATGGTCAAAAGAAATAGTTACAGAAAAGTAAAAAAACTTTATTTAGTAGTGGAGTGAAGTTACAAAAGTGCAACCACACATATACACGAATATGAAACAGTGGTGATACAAATGCATAAAAGAGCAACAGGATAGCTTTGAGTGCACATAGGGAGATCTTAAACAGAAACTTATGTGAATAAGTTACAATGTTTTATTGAATACAGGATGTTCAGAATGTTTATATGTATGAACACAAGTTATGACTTTAATATACAACTCTTTCACAATGACTGAGGAGTTTTAAAGGAAAGGCTTTAGCAGGTCTGACAATGCAGTAAGATCAATGAGAAATATGGGGTGGCCTGGGACTTGTATTAAATTATGCAATACAGTATCTGTTCCAGCTATTTTTAACCAAGCTGATATGCAAGGATGAAATATAATTGAGTAAAGCAGAGTTCCCAACAAGCTTTCTGTAACTCTATGGATTTATAATAAATAATGGGGATTTATATATATATATATATATATATATATATATATATATATATATAGAGGCATTGTTTGAGAAAAAAAGGTAGGCATGCTTATTACCATGCTTGTTTTTCTGACGAAGTGCTGCTCTTACTTCTTTGTCTTCAAGATCATCAGAGACAATATAACCAAGGAAAATTACTTCAAGTTGTTTTTTGATCACAAAAATTTGTATGGAGCAGTGATAGACAACCTGATACACTTCATGAGCCACATGGTTCAGACTTTCAACCTTCAAATGGGTTGCACATTATCTTCATCTCAGCAATAAGTTGAAATAATACTTTTAACACCCATCTGTGATCGATCTAGGAGATGCTCTACCCCAACTATAAATCTGCCATCACATTTTAAATTTACCTCCCCATCCAACGCAACATGGTGTTGCCAAGGTGCAAATTTACTCATTTTTAGCTTTCTTTTCCTTAATTAATCAAGCAAACTGGGCTTAGTGTTTAACTCTGAGCCTCATAGCTTGCATACCTGGTACCCATACAAGGTTCAGAATCCCCCAGCAAATATCTGAAAGAAAAATAAATAGGGTTATTTAACAAAAGAGTAGTACCAAACAGCAATAACAACAATTACAAATAGACCACAACAAATCACAATACAGCCAATATACAGGTCATAGCAAAAAACCTCACCTGTCTCCTATCTACTCACTGGTGGTCGGGGGCTTATCTTGCGACACAGCAAGCCATCTCCTATGAGGTTATCGGCAAGGCAGTGGTCCCAGGCTAGTGTCAGTTCACATTTGTCCTGGATCTTGCCAAGACCTGGAGAGAGCTCAAGACAAAGGCAGTACTTCAGGGACCAATTGTCCCTTCTTGTCAACTGGCAGAGATTATAATCTCAATACCAGTCTGACTCAGTTAACGCAAGGTAATGAATGCCATATTGCTGCTTGGAAGATGATTTGTAAATGCAGAAATGGCCACTTGTTGAGGTCCATAGCCTGCCTAAATTGGTTCTTTATTGTGTGAACTTTTTCACAAATTAGAGCAGTAAAGGACTGGGGACTCACATACACTTCTCCTTCCTGATCGGATTGCATCCATGCTGCCACTTCAATGGCATTGATTCCAGCCATGTTTAGCATGGCATAAAAAATAGTCAGGGGCCATTTTCTCCAATTGTGGCTCATATCATATGTCGAACGAAGCTTGTCTGCAACATCTACTCTGTCTTTTGTCAAGTTATAAACTGTATTTATTTCTGGTTTCATCTTTTTTCTGGTTAACTCGTCATTTTCTTCATCATGGTATAGACTTGACATAACCAAAATCACCTTATTCTTCTTAGGAATACGGGACACAATCGTAACAACTTTTTGAAAGCCAAATTTAGATGAATAAACATCTCTACTACGGTTTTTAGGGAACTCTGGAGGAATTTGTCTTTTATTTTTACGCAAAGCATCACTTACTAAAATGGCACAAAATTGATAAACCAACATTAAAGTTGGGTCTTAATAACCTTTTTGGAGTTTATGCCCATCTAGTTCTCTGCACTGACACTGGTTGACTGAGTGGTAGTGGGAAACGGGTAGGGAGGGGTCTTCAAACCAGCTACTTGGCAACATTGCATAAGTAAGTGAAAAGATACATGTAATTTAATACGCCACGGATCATTATGAACCAACCTCAATGATGCCAGGTTAAATAGACAATCTGTCTAATGAAAGAGGTCTGTATCTCACTGAGGAGATTGTATAGTCTCCCACAAATTACACCAAAAAGAGAAAAAATAACAAATTCTGTAGTGTTATACCCCAAGCACCAGACAGATATGTTAAGGATCACACTGTGTATTGCAGATCCATAAAACACAATAATTTATTAGGACAAATCTATATTGCACATAAAAACAAATCTGCAATACATGTATTTATGGATCTTATGTAGCACCCTCTTTCCCTTGGTCAGCTGGGTGTCTATGTAAAGTGTATTGTGACCTGTGGTGTTTCCTTTACTTCTATTGTCAGTTAGCGCAGTGCACCTTGGTATGAGTGCAGTAGGCTCTTCGTTGGGTAGTGTTCTTGACAAGCAACACCAGAGGGCGACAAAGGAAACCTACGCCCCTACTAACAAAACCACAGACACACACAGAAAGAGACAGCAATATGCAAATTGGTCTTTGAAAGCCATGCCGTCACTTTTATTGATTGGGCGCATGCTCTCAAAGGATTTTCATGTCTAATTAGACTTTATTTATACCAAAATAAAATATCTCTTTATTAAAATGTATTTTAAAAGTATCCCTTTAAAACAGATGAAATATAGTGAATGTACAAGAACACAATGCAATAACTTAACCTTTCTTATCCTAGTTAAGAGGTACCTCTACCTTAAATGCTTACTTGCAATTATTCTCTAACTGTATTAATGTCCAGCAATAGCACATTCTAAACACAACACATATCCACTAATTTAACATGTTATAAATCAACATATACATATTTGCCAATAAAATGCATTTAAGTGGAACCGAAACAGGCTCAAGCACACCCATACCAATACATGCCTTAATCCTTACTTATATATGTAAAAGAATATCCCATGTTGTAGATGATACCAGTTGCATGGCAGTATAGATATCCATATATGTGTGCAAAACAAAATAAGTCAGTTGTTATCAGCGCTTATCCTTAACACTGCATATCTATGTGTATCTAGCCATATGACAACACGAGATATTAGTTCATATTTTGATCAAAATTTTTAAGCCTGCATCCCAGCGTCAAGGGCTCCTCATTATATGCAAGTCCTACGCTGACCTATAAGCTTCAAACACCATTAAAATGCAGTTAAATTGGATGCACTCACTTCCCAGATATAGGGGCTTACATCTAGCAAGGGCTGGCTTGTAAGCCACACCCAAATGAGCCTTAAATAGTCTTTGATGGACAGCTGCTAAGGCAATATAAGGCAGTATTTTTAAACAAAATCAGAGAAGAAATAAGCCTGCCCTCAGTATTTCCCATATTATATATGGTACTAGCTGCTTGGCTCTAAACCTGCGCTCGGTATATCCCATACTATAAATGGTACCAGCTGCATGGCAGTATACATGCCCATTTATGTAAACAAAACAAAAAAAGTCAGTTGTTGTCAGCACTTATCCTTAACACTGCATATCTGTGTGTATCTAGCCATATGAAAACACAAAGTATTAGTTCATATTTTGATCAAAACATTTAAGCCTGCATCTCAGCGTCAAGGGCTCCTCATTATATGCAAGTCCTACGCTGACCTATAAGCTTCAAACACCATTAAATTGCAGTTAAAACTTGATGCACTCACAGCCAAGGTATAGCGGCTTACATCTAGTAAAGGCTGGCTTGTAAGCCACACCCAAATTAGCCTTAAACTGATCACTAGAAAGGCACACACGTTTATAGATATTTTCTGAACCTGTGTGCAGGAACTCCAGAACCATGAATATGTAAAGTAATATAATTAGGAGGTACTCACAGTATTTTTCAAAATTTTAAATGCTTTATTCTATAAAAAAGATGTTGACATTTTTTAATAAAGGGCTGTGTGAGGCCTGAAACATCCACCTCTTATTTTCTACATTAAAGTCTTTAAAATGTTAAATTCCTCCCTCAGCATCTCCCAGTGGGTTGAATTCTCTACGCATCAGTAAGGTCACTGCCTTGTTTTCTCTAGCCTATGCTCAGTGTATGATTTCCTTAGCACTCCTTTTCCCCTCCTGGATCACCTTATCAGCTACACACTGAATCCTTCTACTTTAAATTCTCTGCTGTCAAACTCTACCAAGCCCCCATATAACTGAAGAAATATTAACTCTATTAATTTTTAAGAGTATTCCACCTCTCTCCAACACCTTCTCTCCCCTTTTTCAACATTCTTTTACCCTGATATAGCAGCACCTTATTTTCACCAAACCTTAACAACAGCCCTTTATCAAGTGGCTGCAGAGAATCTTCATGCTCCACATCGACTCGTCGATGTCCGCCTGTCACGGCAATAGGTTTTCTGAGATCTGTCTCGGGACCCTTGGGGCTAGCTGTGGCAACTGGGAGGCCGGATGAGTGACTTGCTCATAGGGGTACCTCTATTCCTGTACACCAGACATTAGGAGGAGGAATGCTGGACTGGACTCCGTACTGGAATAAAAGACTGGAATCTGGACCTGATGGACTGGAACCTGGACATGGGATTAGGGAGGACTTGACCCCACAACTAGACTCAATACCGCCAAGAATTCTGAAACTCAGAGGAATATAGTACCATAACTGGGACTGGGAAAACTCAGAACTCAGGCAGAGACTATACAGGGGGTGGCAACCACCTGAACAGAATAAGCCTGGAGCTGGCCCTAGACAACTCAGAACCTAAGATAGGCCTGGAACTGGAAGCCAATACCCCGAGAAACAGAGTTGGCTCCAAAATGTGGAATACTCAGAACAACAACCTACTACCCCAGATAGCCAGTAGGAGACACAAGAACAGATTGATGAGAGGAAGATCCACACAGAAGGTAACAGCTGGAAACTGTACACGAGCAGATAGAATGAAGGTGAATCCACACAAAGAATACATAGCCAAAGTCTTTATTTCAGCAAGCAGAGTAAAGCTGAATTAACAGAAAGGGTTAATGGTTTGAAATTCATACAACAGCAAACAGGATGAAGCTAAATTCACTCAGAGGGTAAACGGTTGAAATATGTATACAGCAGACAGGATGAAGCAGTAAACAAACAGCAACTGTGGTAGTCTGGAACCAGGAACTAGGAAAGTGTTGCACTGGCAATCTGCTGAGTGTAGGAGGAAACTCTTATAGACTGCAGAGGAAGCTAATTGGTGGATGAGATCAGGTGTTCAGACTCAGCAGGATGTTTAGCAAATGTCTTACCCAAGATGGCAGCCTCCAGTACTGCAGACAGAAGTCACACTTGTCCCAGGATAGAATGCTGTCTTCAACCAAAAGGGAGATGTACGTTGATATGGTACCGCTAAGTGGTGTAAACAGGACTAAGACCCCGATTCATGACACAGCCATGGCACACTAAAGTAAAACAAAATCTTCAAAAACTTTCTTGTAAATCAGAAAATCCTTGGTGCAAATCTCGCACATTTAATGATTTCCTCACATATACTGATATCTACCAATCTTACTGAAATGCTCTGAACACTGCTAAATAAGCATACTTCCAATCACTCATCTCTGCTCAGTCTTCCAACTCCAAATGCCGTTTTAACACATTTAAATCTCTTCTTAATCCTCCCACCCCAAACCCTCTGACTACAATCAGTACCTATGATTTTGCTTCCTACTTCAAGGACAAGATTGATAAGACCTGCTTTGAAATTGTATCATCTTCCTGGACAAGCAATCAACTGAATTCCTTTGTAGCAGCCTCTAATACCCTCTCTTCATTTGATCCCACATATGAAGACAAAGTATGTACTTTGTTATGATCTTCCTTCTCTACCTCTTGTCCTCTTGATCCTATTGCCTCACAAATTAGTAAATCCCTTTCCCCTGTGCTCATTCCCCCTCTAACTAAAATCTGTAATCTCTCTCTTTCTACTGGTTTCCGTCATTATTCAAGCACACATGGGTTACTCCTATTCTGAAAAAACAAAATTCTTACCCAATTTCTCTCTCAAATTACCATCCCATTTCTTAGCTCCCATCCCCCTTCAAGCTTCTCAAGAGAATTGCCTACACTCGCCTCACACAATTTCTTTCCTTAAACAACATATATGATCCTCTTCAGTTAGGATTTACTTCTCAACACTCCACATAGACTGTGTTTACTAAAGTTGTCAATGAGTTGATCACTGCTAAAAGGCCATTACTCTCTTCTAATTCTCCTGGATCTCTCTGCTGCATTTGACACTGTTGACCAGTCTCTTCTTATAAAAACACTAGAATCCCTAGGTCTTCAAGACTCTGTCCTATCCTGGTTCTCATCCTACCTATATCATCGGTATTTCAGTGTTAATTTCTCTGGATCGACTCTGCTTCCCTTCCTTTATCAGTTGGAGTACCACAAGACTCAGTACTAGGTCCTCTACTGTTCTCTATCTGCACCACTTCTTTTGGAAAACTAATAAGGTGCTTTGGATATCAGTATGATCTCTATGCGGATGATATCCAAATTTTTCTATCCTCTCCTGATCTCTCAATATCTGTGTTGTTACGTTACTAACTGTCTTTCTGCCATTTCATATTAAATGTCCTCTTGCCAACTCACACTCAATCTTTCAAAATCAGAGTTAATAATATTCACCTACCTAACATTTTTATTTCTGCTGACAACATGACCATAAATTCCATCCCGCAAACTTGCTGCCTAGATGTGATCTCGAACTATCCTTTGTTCCCCATATCGACTTTATGTTTAAATCATGTTGCATACATCTAAAAAAAAATTCAGAATATTCAAATTTCTCATACAAGACACTGCGTAAACTTTAATTCATGCACTCATCATATCCAGCATTGACTATTGCATTTCTCTTCTTACTGGTCTTTCTCGGATCACACTCTCACCCATACAATATAATTTTGCACGCAGTGGCTAAACTGAGTTTCCTTCCAAATTGTTCTTCCTCTCGAGCTATTCTGTCAGTTTCTACATAGCCTGCCTGTTTTTCACCAAATATAAAATACCTTTACTAACATACAAGGCCATCAACAAAACTGCAACAACATACATCTCCTCACTTGTCTCAAAATTTCACTTGTCTCAAAATATCTCCCAACTCTACACCTTTGTTCTGCAAAAGATCTGCTTCTCTCATTCACTCTCATTACTTGCGCCCATTCCCTGTTACAATACTTTTTGCGGGCTGCACCCGCTTTGTGGAATTCCCTTCCTCAAACAATAATGTTTTTTTCTGGTATTTAAAAATTCAAGCGTTCTCTGAAAACCCACCTCTTCAGGCAAGTTTATAATATTTCTTAACCACATTCTTAAGCTCACTAGGTTAGCCTATTAACACCCTCTACACAGTTCACACTAAAAAAAAAGAGAAAAAGAAGAAGGATCATATCCGCACCAGGTAGACCATTTGCTATAAATCCGTGCATGAGTACATTAATGTGCAACTCAATTCTCAGGGTACATAAAACCAGAGGAACTCCTGAGTGGTGCACCCTAACACTTATATAGTAATTAAGGAAGAGAGAAAAAAGAGATGTCTAAAAGGAGCCCTCAGGATATAGGAATGGGTATATTGTTACATATAAAACATAAATTTTATTGGTTTATTTAAAATAAAATAATTGTACAATCCTCCTAAGTACATAAGAAGCTAGCAAAATATTAAAAACAAAACATACATGGTGAATTAAAATTCCAGATCAACTGCAATAGCTATGTGGTCATGTCCTGAATAGTTATATGTATATTACTTAAAGCAGTGAGTTATCACATGTATGTATGATTACAGAGATATAGATGTAAATATGTCCAATAATCTCTATGATCTATTACATTTATACTAGTCTCCTCATGTTATTATTGGATCCAAAATAGCTGGTATACAATTCTCTATCTAATACTTGTACATTCATAAGTTGAAGTTTCATATAAGGAATTAGCCAGTATATTATACAATGGATCTATGTAAACAGCACAGACATCTGCAGTGTCTTGAATTATGAGTCTTATGACAAACTTGTCACATTGTTGCGCATTACAAAATGATGGGAACTTAAATCTCTGTCTGATACCTATATTATAATAGGTTTATGATCATTACCCAAGGAAATTGCTGAAATGTAAAGCAATATGATTTCCCATAGATGTAGGGTTTCAGAGATATAGATGTAGCACTGTCCAATAATCTCTAAAGTGTATTGTATCTATACTGGTCTCCTCAAACTATTATAAGGCCCAAAATAGCTAGAATATAGTTTTCTATCTAATAATCAATTAAGATTTCATAGGAGGCATCAACCAGTCTGCTATACGATGGATCTAATTGAATAGCACAAAAATAGATGTCTACAGTGTTTTTAATTATGTGCTAAATCTTTTAACAAGCTTATCAGATTGTTGCGCATTACAGATTAATAGATGCATAGATTTCTAGAAGTACCCAGCGTTACCCATGTTTAAATCTTCAAGTTATTACATTAACAATGAGTTGGATATAACTGTCAATATTTTAAAAATATTTAGTAGATTAGAAGCACTTCCAACACACCCATTAGGTGGCTGCCCAGTGTCGTTTATGTTTTTATATTAAATGTTATCCAAATCCATCTAGAGGAATGCCCAGAACAGACTCCCTTGATCTCAGTTCTGGCCAGCGTCTAACCAGGACCTTAACCCCCTAGTAGATCTTCTGGGGACCAATGTTACTAGTCTGTGAAATTTTTGTCTAAATCCATCCAGTGGAAAGCTCAGAACTGGCTCCCTGGGTTAAAGTTCTGCATACACCAACGGGATGTCCAACCAGGACCCTAACCCCATTAAAACCTGCTCAGGATCCAACTGGAGCAGCTTGTGTTGGTTTCATCCCAATCGGTGCAGGGGTGTCCTAATGTATAACCCGACAGACAAACAAACCAAATCCATCCAGTGGAAGGCCCAGAACAGGCTCCCAGGGTCAACATTCTGACCTGTGTACACTAACGTGAAATCCGACCAGGACCTTGACCCACTTGTATGTCTTCTGGGATCCAATGATACCAGTCTGTGAAGCTTTTGTCCAAATCCATCCAGTTGAAGGCTCAAAACAGGCTCTCTGGGTCAAAGTTCTGACCAGCGTACACCAACGTGAGGTCTGAACAGGACCCTAACCCACTTAAAACCTTCCCAGGATCCAACTGGACCACATCGAATTGCTTTCATCCCAATCGATGCAGGGATGTCTGAATGCAAACAAACCAAATTCATCCAGTGGAGGGCCCAGAACAGGCTCCCAAGCTCAAAGTTCTGACCAGCATACACCAGTGAGAGGTCTGACTGGGTCCCTAAACCATTTAAAACTGGTCGGGATCCAACTGGACCACCTTGCTTTGGTTTCATCCGAATCGGTGCATGGGTGTCGAAGATATTCACCTACAAACAAATAAACAAACTTCTTCTTTTATATATATAGATGATAGTGATGTTGATAATGATTTAGTTGCAGCTGAAAATCAAGGTCTGACAGCTATAGAGTTTGATTATAATATTATAAATCCTTTACTATATTTCTTTGGTTCACTTTCCAGCAAAATTATTCTTAGCTCTGGGCCAACTGCAGTTTCTGTTATGTTTTTAAATAATGGTTAAATAGGGTGTAACAGTAAACTGAGAAGGATTTTCCTCTCCTTCTCGCCTCATAAATTTTAATTTTGATTACTTTCTGGACGATAAGATTCTACTCTAACAGATTATAAGATCCTGGTCTGATTACACTCAGTTTAAGTTACATCATTCTCAGCGGCAAAAGGACATTTTATGACTGTTGACCTGTATATCAATGAAGCTAGAAAGCAAGATCAATAAACTTAAATCAATCTTTCTTTCTCTCTCTCTCTCTCTCTCTCTCTCTCTCTCTTTCTCTCTCAAGAATGAGGAAGGGAATATTGAGGGCAGATAAGGAAAAGAGAAGGGTCATTTCATACTTTGTAGATATGGTGCCCAAATTAAAAAAAATAAAAATTCTAGAAAACTCTTCATAAAGAAGAGTTTATTGAATATTGACTGGTACACAGAATGATTTTGCCCCAAGTATTCTATACAGTAGATTACATATGGAGAGATAGATATACTGAAGGCCTTTCTCAGATTACAAGATGCAATGGGGACTTCCTTTCTTATTTTGGAAAATTGTCCAATACCCCACTACCCTGTGCCAATGACGCCTATGCCTGCCTGTATGTTTAAGTAAAATTAAGCATTTCTAGTGCATGAATGTTCTGGCACTTCCAGGGTTGGTGGCTTGCTGTTAATGCATAGATTCAATAAACCAATTACATTTTCCCACAAGCAATTAGGCTTTAGACATCTTTCCTGCATGATTGAATTAAGAAAATAAGTATTACATTCTTGAGCTATTTATTTGCTCAGATGCCCTTTGTCTAAGAGTCCATATTGAGATCCTACAGGTCATTTACAAACTGAAAAATATGCTGGTGTACAGAACACTTCATAATGCACAAATGGGCTTACTTGTCTGGCAAGCAAATAACAAACATTGTAAACACATTGTTACTTCTGAATCTTCCCCTAGAAGAGCTCTCTGCATGAAGTTTTGCAGGTCTGGCTAGAAATGTAGATGGAGAAAGAGTAAAGATATAAATTCAAATATCAGAATACACCCACACCCTTAATTAATTAAACTTTCATTTACTAAAATAATGATTCGTTTAGTCTCATTCATATCTTAGAGTGGGATCTTTGAGTGAGTGTTTATATTTATAGAAATGCAGCTAAACATGTTTATATCCTTTTAAAGTATACCCAGAAGGTTTAAAGAATGCAACATTAAAAGTATAGACTGAGGGTTGGTTCCCATCACCGCTGAGGGTATGTAAAAAAAATAGTTAATTTGCTTGCAACAAAAAGCTCTGTAGCCACTCATAAATCAGTGAACGAAAGTACACATGGGCCCTATCCATTCCTGGAGTTTCATTTAAATATAATGTTCTCATTATTACATGTGCATCAAAACTGAGACTCACAAGAGCTGCCATGCTGCACTTAGTTATTAACACACTTAATTGACTCAGTTTAAATCTTCAGTAAATGACAAATATTGCACCCCACAGACTCCACAATTATGGCTCACACATCTTATTTTCCCACAAAAACAGGTACATTTGCATAAAAATAGATGCATGGTCGAGAAAGGAAATAAAGCTGACGCCCTCTTGGCTTGTAGTTTATGCACCAAACGGACCCGCAACAGAATTATTCATATTCTAGACGCCTCCTCCTGTAAGCAATTTGATCCACAGAAAATAGCTAACCGGTTCCAGGAATTTTACTCCCAACTGTACGACCTTCAATCTTACGCTCCCCCCCTAGAGACCTCAGATCTCGTATTAAAACATTCTTAAATACTTGTGGTCTACCAGCACTAAGCGTATCGCAATCTACCTCACTTAGTCAGGATATATCTGCTGACGAATTAAAACATACGGTCAAATCTTTGAGAAATACTTCCGCCCCGGGCCCGGATGGTCTCACGGCCATATATTACAAAAAGTTGCTCCCTGTCCTTTCACCCATGCTCCTAGATCTTTTTAACTCGATCCTCAAAGGCCAAAAGTTTGATAGCGCCACCACCAGAGCCAATATAGTGGTGATCCCGAAGGAGGGTAAGGATCCTAGTCTGTGTGCAAGTTATCGCCCAATATCATTACTAAATACTGATTTGAAACTGTTCGCGAAGATTTTAGCAAACCGCTTGGCCGGTGTGATCCCCTCCTTGGTCCACCCTGACCAGGTGGGTTTCATTCCCAACCGCCAGGCAGCCGATAACACAAGGAAAGTCATCAACTTAATCCATGCTTCGAATAAGCTTAAAACCCTGGCTCTGGTGCTCGCGCTCGACGCTGAAAAAGCTTTGACCGGGTTTCATGGCCTTTCATGCGCGAGGTTCTCATAGCATCAAACATTCAAGGTCCCTTCCTCAATGGAATTGCCTCTCTCTACTTCAACCCCTCAGCAACGGTCCTGGCTAACGGATGTGCTTCTACGGCTTTCTCAATTCGGAATGGTACCAGACAGGGATGCCCCCTCTCTCCCCTCCTCTTTGCCCTAATGATGGAACCTCTGGCCTCCAGGATTCGCCTCAACCCTAATATATCTGGTATTTACACAGGTTTAAGATCGGCGAAACTAGCCCTGTACGCAGACGACGTCCTTCTAACCCTTACAAACCCTCATGTCTCTGTCCCGTCTGTTTTTGCTGAAATTAAAGAGTACGGTCTTCTTTCAAACTTTAAAATCAACTCCGATAAGACTGAAGCTCTAGCCCTTAATCTCCATCCGAACACCCAAACTCACTTGCAAGACACCTCCAAATTTCACTGGCAACCCCATCACATTAAATACTTAGGTGTCAATCTCACCAAAACATATGATCGTCTATTTTCGGCCAACTTTCCCCCACTAGTATCCGCTCTGAAGCGCGATCTCAAGTCCTGGTCCCCAAGGTATATTTCTTGGATTGGTAGAGTGGCTTCAATTAAGATGAATATTCTACCAAGGATTCTTTACCTTTTCCAGACTCTCCCTGTACGTGTCCCATCACTCTTTCTGAAAGATCTCCAGGTAAGCATCTCACAATTTATATGGTCCGGCCGTCATCCTAGAGTTCGTCTCAAAGTTCTCTTTCGTCACATCCGGAATGGTGGTTTGGGGCTACCGTGCCTCCATAAATACTACCTGGCGTCACACCTCACCCAAGCCGTTCTTTCTCATTCTCCCCCCCAAACTAGGCTTTGGGTCGACACAGAGGCTGACCTCCTCCAGATGCTATCTCCCAGTATTTTGTTCTGCTCTCCCTCCCCCCTACAGTTCGTTTCTCTATTGAAATATGGAGATATAGCATCCGCACTTTTAAACTCTTGTCTAATCCCAAGCGGATGTTCCCTCTATGGCATAACCCCTCTTTCCCTCCAGGGGTCAACCAAAAATCCTTCTCCCAATGAACAAAACAGAATATTTTGTTTCTTTCCGATATTGTCCCAATGGTTTTTTTTCCGACCTTTGCTGATCTTCGCAAGCGTTTCCATCTCTCGTCCTCCGTGTTTTACCAATATCTTCAAATTCGTCACATTTTCTCCTCCTTAATAGACCTTCGTGCTCCTCACAATCGTTCCCCCCTAGAAACCTTCTGTACAAACAAAACATCTTCTAAAGGCTTGATATCTACTTTATATTCTCTACTATTGAATCATAATCTGCCTGACAAGGAGACTCATGAGCTCCGCTGGGAGGAGGAGATGGCCAAGTCTCTAGATCCTGAGGAATGGACTGAGATACGCGAGGCAGTCTCCAAATCCTCCATCTGTACAAATATAAAAGAAAACTCCTACAAACTTTTGTTCCTGTGGTATTTAGTCCCATCCAGACTGAAAACAATCTATCCGGCATCTTCGGACCTCTGCTGACGCAACTGTGGCCAGCGTGGCTCCCTGTCCCACATCTGGTGGTGCTGCCCGAAAATCATCCCCTTCTGGATGGAGGTAGCTGACCTTATTTATAAAGTGTCTAATCTAAGATCTCCATTCCATCTTTCATACTTTCTCCTCCCTCGACTACCCCCTGACACCCACAAAATTATGTGGTTACTCCCGGCCCATATCCTGTCCGCAGCCAGATGCTTAATAGCCAAGAAATGGAAACAATCAGAGAGCCCTTCTGTTTCAGAACTAATTCAAAGTGTTTGGCAAATACACAACCTAGAGCACATGACTAGTGTAGTTATTGATCGCCCTTACAAATTTCTCTCCACATGGCACAGGTGGCAAGATTACTTCTCTGCTACACCTTCCCCTTCTTAAAGAATGAAAACAATGTTACCTTAGTAATTGTCAGCGCTGAGTCTAGCTAGGTTCTGCTTCCCCTTCCTCCTTCTTCTTTGCTCTTCCCCTTACTAACATTCCCTCCTCCCCCCCCCCAAACTGTCTCCCCTCCATGTTCCATTTCCACTATTTCCTCTCCCTTTTCCCCTCTCCAGTTTCCCCTCATGGTACTCCGGATATCTCATAACCATATCTCTGTCGACTCTCGTTTATCTGCATACTACTAATCCTATGGACCATTACGTTTGTGGTGGCCCCGAGTTCTATGCCTCACCTGTTTTGCAAACTCTTGTTAATATTGTTATGAATTGTTTGAGCATAACAAATACTGTACCGTTTATCTTTGACAAAAATCTTAATAAAAATATATTAAAAAAAAAATAAAAATAGATGCATGGTAACAAAAGTTAACAGCTGAGAGGGAGCCCACCTTCCCTACTAAAGCTCAATATGTATATATGAGTTCTCCAATAGTGGGAGGTATAAAGCATTGCTATGGTGCCCACAATTGTCTACATGCCCTCCTACTTTTATACAGATGTTAATTAAAGTGTTAAAGTCTAGCATGATGATAATGAGTCCAGGAATTTACTCACAGCCAGACAACACTATATATTTTTTCTCTAGAATGGAAGCCATGTTTATCCCTTTAACTCTATTGCAGCCATGTTAATGTGGACAGTGTATTCTATTCAATTAAAGACACAGCTGCAAATACATCACAGGTATAGCACACTTCCTTAGAAATGCTGTTCATCACAGTACATCACAGGGTTTAAACTCACTGCTGTTCCTCACTTATCACTTGGTCACAGTTCTATTCTGTTGTTAAGTGGAATGAGGAGCCATAAATGTTTATATTTTATATCAATTTTCATTTGTCTGCACCCTTCATCATCATCATCATCAGCAGCAGCTATTTATATAGCACCACTAATTCTGCAGTGCTGTACAGAGAACACACTCACATAAAGAGAGAGAGAGAGAGAGAGACTAGGGTCAATTTGATAGCAGCCAATTAACCTACCATATGTTTTTAGAGTGTGGGAAAAAACTGGAGCAAACACAGGGAGAACATACAAACTCCACACAGATAAGCCTTGGTCGGGAATCAAACTCATGACTCCAGTGCTGTGAGACAGAAGTGCTAACCACTAAGCCGCCGTGCTGCCCACACTTCTCTCCTCCTCACTCCCCTCCACTTGCCCACTTGACACTATCCCCTTCTACCTCCTCTGCTCCTTCTCTCTTGAGGTCTACTCCCAACTTAATCAACTCCTCAACCTATCCTTCTCCTCTGGAACCTTTCCCTCCTCTGTTAAATATGCTATTGCTATACTCAAAAAACATCCCTTGACCCTGCCTCTCTCTAATTACCTCCCTATATCCCTCCTTCCATTTTGCTTCCAAACAGATTATCTAGCTGTCTCATCTCCTTTCTCTCTTCTCAATTACTCCTTGACCCACTCCAATCCAGTTTTCGCTCCCACCATTCCACCTAAACTGCCCTCACCTAGGTCTCTAATGATCATCTCTTTGCTAAATCTAAAGGACACTTCTCCCTTATTATCCTTCTAGACATCTCTGCTTCCTTCAATAACATTAACCACTCTCTCCTTTTGCAAACTCTCAAATCTTTAGGTCTGTGTAACTCTGTCCTGGTTTTCCTCTTACCTCACAACCACTCCTTTTCAGTCTTTACACATTAACTCCACACCCCTCCTCTTACTTTACCTTCAAAATTCCCAAGGATCGATTCTTGGCCCCCCCTGCTCTTCTCCCTTTACACCTTTTCCCTTGGTGACCTCATGCGCTCATTTGGCCTCCAGTACCACCTACTGATGATACCCAAATCTATCTTTCATCTCCTGACCTCCTCCCATCACTTATGTCTTGTGTCTCCTGCTGTCTCTCAGCCATCTCATTTTGGATGTCCCAGCTCTTTCTTAAACTCACTATTTCCAAGACTTAACTAATCCACATCCCCTTCTAGAGCTCCCTCTCCCTTTCTGTTAGTAATACTACCCTTTTTTATGTCCCTCAAGGCCAATGCGTTGGGGTCGTCCTCAACTCCTCCCTTTACTTCAAACCTTAAATTCTGTCCCTCTCAAAATCCTGCTACTTCTACCTCTGGAATACATCCAATATATGGCCCTTTCTCACCATAGAAGTCACCAAAACTCTTTTTCACTCACTTGTAATCTCTCACCTTTATTTCTGTAACCTTCTTCTCTCAGGCCTGTCTGACTATTACCTTGCCCCTCTTAAATTTATCTCTCCTGCGGCTCTGTCTCGGCTTTCCCTCTCTACCAGTCACTACATTGGCTCCCTGTGGCCTACAGAATTAAATTTATACTCCTTAACTTCAAAGTTCTTAATTAATCCTCCTTCCCTACATCTCCAACCTCACCTCTACCTACTCTCCTTGCCACCCCCTCGGCTCCGCCAATGACCACCATCTTACTACTTCATTGCTTACCTCTTCCTACTGCTGCCTCCAGGACTTTGCCCATGCTGCTCCCCAGCTATGGAATGATCTCCCACACCCTATCAGGTTAACCTCTACTCTCAATGGTTTCAACCATGCCCTTAACACTCATTTCTTTATTTGAGGCTATCAGCCTTTCTCATAACTCCTTTGTTTCAGCACTTTTTTGTGTTCTTCATGTATCTTGTGATGTGTTATGGATCATTGCTTTCTGTATACATCATGTATGGTGTTACAGATATTTTGTGGTGCATTATAAATAAAATATAATAATAATACTAGTAACATGATGACTTCAGGGATGTTTAGCTACCATATTCCAACATACAGTATTAAAGAAAAATAGAAGAAGGGGATGATTTCATATTGTATAAATCATATACTATGTAAGAGCACCTCATATAAGCATAAGAGGAAAAGTTTAAAAAGAATATGTACCAAGGGTAGTAAAGATACAGATTTAACTGCCAAGGACATGATGTTGTTGGTCAAAATCCTTAAAAAGCATTTTTGCTAAAATCAAACAATTGTCATTGACTAGTAGAACATTTCAATGCATATCACTGTTAAAATGCTTCTCACTGAAAGTGAAAAATAATATAGCACATTTGAAATAATTTATTTAAATGAATTAGTATTTTAAAAATATTTTTTTTGGAAACCGCAAATTGCAGCATCCTGCACAAAAGGGTACCTTTCCTGATTGGTTAACTCAAAGTAGGACTCATGCATATTTCCTTCAAAATTCGCTGTTTCCTATCCTAATAAAAGCTGACAGAATGTAAATGAGTTTCTAAAGGAACCAGCAAAAGTGGCAATTTTTCTCATTTAATCTTTAGATGAGCTGTCTGTCTCCCAGCTGCTGAGCTTCATTAGAATTCTGAAACTAATTCACCTATCAACACATGATTATTGGGTCGTGTGAGTTTTTTTGGGATACATGAAGAGAAAATCACTCCAAAGTACAGGTTGGTCAATAATAAAACTGGCAGACTTCAGAACAATCTGTTCTAACAGGGGAATGAACCCAAATCTCATTTCTGTCTTTTAGCAATACACCATAGAGATAAATCCCTGTTAAAGATTGAATTGACTTTTTAATATACAGAGTGCATTGGTGCTGTGACTAAAAACTTTAGTAATCATGGAAAACATTCTAGAAATAAAATGTATTTACCAGTGAGGTCATTAAATACACACTTAATTGTAGGCATTGATGGTTGAGGCTTAAATAATAAGAGTGGTTTTCATATTATATATAAGTGTTTGGATCTACAACTCTGAAAAAAGCTACTCTGTCTTTTATTAGAAACCTGTCAATTTTTATTTTTAACAATGGGTGATTGAGTTGTACCAACTAGTGAATAATACTATGAAGCATAATTTTAAATTATACGTTTGTGCTTCACAATAATTAAACTCTAACATTTTATATTTAGCAGAAGTTTGTGAACATATGAACATGAAATCCAAAACCCTCAAAAATGAATGCTCTATGTCTCACTGAGTCTAAAATTATTTACCAGGCTTTATGTTCTGTATTGTACACAAGCCTATCAAGGGGTAGGTTATATTAGGCAGCAAGTGAATAGTCAATTCTTGCAGTTGATGTGTTGGAAGCAGGAAAAATGGTCAAGCGTAAGGATCTGACAAGCTTTGACAAGGGCCAAATTGTGATGTCTAGATGACTTGGTCAAAGCAGTGGTTAGTATCTACCAAGGAAGGATAACTTGGTCATGGGTGCCCAAGGCTTATTGATGCGTGTGGGGAATGAAGTCTAGCTCGCCTGGTCCAATCCCACAAAAGAGCTACTGTAGTACAAATTGCTGATAAAGTTATGACTTAAAGGTGACAGAACACACAGTGCATCGTATCTCACTGCATATGGGGCTGCTTAGCTGCAGACGGGTCAAAATGCCCACTTTGACCCCTGTTCAGAACTGAAAGCACCCACAATGGGCATGTGAATGTTGGAAGCAATGGAAGAATGTGGCCTGGTCTGATGAATCAAGTTTTCTTGAACATCATGTGGATGCCTGGGTGCTTGTTCGTTATTTCACTGGGGAAGAGATGGCACCAGGATCCAATATCGGAAGAAGGCAAGCCGGTGGAGGCTGTGTGATGCTCTGGGCAATGTTCTGATGGAAATCATTGGGTCTGAGCATTCATATGGATATTATTTTGACACGTACCAACTGCCTAAATATTATTGCTGTGCAAGTACACCCCTTGATGACAATGGTATTCCCTGATGGCAGTGACCTCTTTCAACAGGATAATGAGCCCAGTCACACTACAAAAATTGTTCAGGAATGGTTTGAGGAACATAACAAAGAGTTCAAGGTATTTACTTGGCTTCCAAATACCCTAGATCTCAATCCAATCAAGCATCTATGGGATGTGCTGTAAAAACAACTAGAGCCATGGAGGCCCCACCTCACAACTTGCAGGACTTAAAAGATCTGCTGCTAATGTCTTGGTGTCAGATACCAGAGGACACCTTCAGAGGTTTTGTGGAGTCCATGCCTCGATGGGGCATGATATTGGGCAGATTGATATTACACTATGTTGGGCAGGTGGTTTTAATATTGTGGCTGATTGATGTATGTTAGGTCATCAGGTAATGGGCTGTGTTGTATATTAACCACCAAACAATGGGATATGCTAGCAACCAGTTTAATGAATTCTGTGTCATATTCTAGCTACCAATAAATATGTTTTCTATTTTATTCTAACACTAGTGCACAGACAATGGGATCTTTGCTGGTACTGTATATAGTGCAGGGTTGAAATATCTGCTGATATACTGTGCACCTATAGCTTTTGGTATAGCATAAAGTGTCACTGCTAATTTTACTGCGCTGTCAATAGTAATGGTAGTAATGGTAAATGGGGCTAGTTAAGAAAGGCGGATTAATTTTGTCAACTTTGCCTCAGGTGGCAAAATAGCTTGTCCCTCCACTGATTATTATTATTTTTGTTACTTTAATTATTGCTGTATTCATAAAGTTGTAACAATGCTCTTTATTGTGAAGACTACAATTTCTATGCCTCTAGCTTTCTACAGTATTAATTGGTCCTGGCTTTTTTGTGCCAAATTAACAAAGTATGATGTTTATGGGGCTTAACTCATTATATTAGTTATAGTTATTATTATAAGTTCTCATTACTTGAAATTGATTTGCATTAAAATAAATCAGATTAAATTGCATTAATTAGGTGTAAGGAAAATTGACTTGAAATTTACAATGTCATCACAGAAGCATATGAAGAACAAAAAGAAAACAAATATAGACATTTTAGTTTTACAAAAAGTAGGTCACCTGAACATCTTTGATGGGTGTACTATAGCTGGCTTCAAAGAGATGCACAACATGACTGCTTTTCCTCCTTTTTCTATGCTTATGTGTTTTTTTTGCCATGAATGGGCGAACAAAGGCAGAATTAGCCATATTTGGGGTATATATGGAAATAGGTGGCTTGAGAAACTCAATGTAAAAGTATTAGCATTAAAGTTTACATTGTGCAGTGCCAGGGATTGCTAGACTGGGAAATTGAGGACTGATTGAGGAAGTTATGTCCAATCCATGCTTTGATCTTTTCACATCTGTCATTTTTAGTGAGCAGGGGGGTCTATTTTGACTACATTGCATCCAGATTAAAGAAAAAAAAGATGTTATTTCTGATTTGGACTATGATGGATTAAAAAAGATTAAGGGGTAAATTTATCAATCTGCGGGGTTTAAAAAGTGGAGATGTTGCCCGTAACTACCAATCAGATTCTAGCTGTCATTTTGCAGAATATACTAAATAAATGCTAACTAGAATTTGATTGGTTGCTACAGAGTATTTTTTATTTTTTGTATCCAATAAAGTGTCGAACAAGGGTTTTGACAAGTGTATAATTCTTGAATATGATAATAGAGAGTGCTGAATCAAAGAAAGTACTTGATAGGTCAAGTGTATATTTATTAATATTTCATTAATACACTCAAATTGTGAGGTAAGTCATAATTGATGATTCATTAATAGGCATTTAGTATTAAACAAGTCTCAATAACCTTGGAAAAGGTGTATATTAATAAGCATTATTCATATTCTGGAAAATAAAATCAGCATTCCAAATAAACATTAACATCAAAGTCATCATTAAATCACATTGGAACAATAATATTTAAAATATCAATCCAGTAGTTCTTCCATTTATCCAGGATGGCCAATCTACCCTATTCCCTACCTTACTGTTATTTACAGGGATAGTTTTAAAACCATAAAACTTCAGATATCAGGGACAGCATTATGAGTTACAAATAAATGTCTATATGAATCATGTGTGGTGTTTTTATTTGTAATATGTCACTAGTGCTCATATATGTATTCTTTTAGGGGTTTAATAGTGCACGCACATATTGCAGGCCACATGTGTAAGAGAAAACCCATTCTATATTTTAATGATGCTTTCCAGTTAAAAGTCCATCAAAATCACGGAAAAAATAAGAGCATGATCATGTTGGACCCTTTTTTGTAAAAGATAAATTCTGTGTATCATTGATCCCACAAATGTGGAATCAACTACCAGCTCCAAAACAAAAAAAAAGAACTTAACACAATTCCTGTTTCAGAAATATTTCTTTATATACTACATTTCTGGTGTAAATCTTCTCAGAGTCTTTTACCAATTTCCCCTGTTCCATGACACCAATAATTTGGATTTTGACGTCGGCAGATCGCGGTACTCTGGATATTGCCACATAAAGTTGACCATGACAGAATCTGTTAAATATATTCCATCTCTTTCTAATGATCATCATCGTCATCATTTATTTATATAGCGCCACTAATTCCGCAGCGCTGTACAGAGAACTCATCACATCAGTCCCTGCCCCAATGATGGTCATGGCAAACGCTAGTTTCAATGGAAATTGTCTACGTCTCAATACAGCTGGAAGGTCTGTATTACTTGGTGCTAACTCTATTCGTGGAAAAAGACAGTCTGATCTTTTGCAGTTCCTGTCAAGACTTGTGCAGATTTTCCAGTGAGCAAACCTCATGCTGCTGCTTCACTATTTAAGTGATCCATAAGGCTGGTATATTTTTCCATTCTCAATTGTTTTAGATTTTATCGTATATAATTAAGCCGATTGGCTTCAGTGTTTACATAAGCATCAACTAAATATTGTTGAGTCAGCTTATCAGCAGATAGAAAAGGGGTAAGCTAATTACGGATTGATAGTCTTTGAGGCATATTCAATTCCAATTCGCGGCCACGGCTGCACATATAAAGCGCCATTACGGTAGCGCAATATCGCCCGCCTATGGGGTGCGCACAGAAATCCACAATGTTGCGATACCGGGACCCGTGCAGCCGCGCGTAATCGCGACCGCAAATCGTAATTGAATATGCCCCTTTAAGTCTAACAAAAAAAGGGTTAGAAATTAGGAAAATCTAGTCAGTAGGAACAGTCAAGTACACAAAAGAGTCACTTGCAAACATTTTACCAAATTTACTTGTGTGTTTTATGTGTGTATTCATGAAGGTGAGGAGCAACGTTAGCCTTTTATATTGAAAGTCTTAACAGCGAACTAATTAATTCCGACAAGACTTACCCTGACATGCTAATCATGACTGCTGTACTTGGCAACATACTGAAAATACAGACTCCTTGAAAAACTGACAAACAACAATTACAATAGCTTAACGTCCCGGCACAGACATGTATGAAGGACGACAGTTATATTTGTGCTGTTAAGGAGGCAATGGAAGTACCCGCCTGCTGTAGAATGTTTTTTAGGAAAGGTTGTACATTCCACAGCCTGTGGGTCCTTCCATTAACCCCTTAACTAATACTTAAATAATAAACAATGCATACAGTAAAGACAAACAATACACAACAGAAAATAGAAAGAGATAAAAGGAGGGGTGAGTGGGAGAAAGCGAGAAGAAGGGTGAGGAGGGAACAGGGATAAGGGATTTTTTTTGTTATACATAAATATATGGTACATAATATGCTATAGAACATAATAAAATATACAAATGTAACAGTGCTTAATAGTTAATTCAGTCATATATTCAAGATATCTGATGTCTGTATTAGCAATAATAGTCTCTATTAACTGTGACAGAAATTTGTTTGCTATTAACTTGATACTGGGGCTGGTTGCAGAAGTAGCCCTTTTTATTAAAATAGACTGCTATTAATTTAACTGTGGGCTGATGGGGAAATATTGCTACATATTAAATTGAAATGCTATTAATTTACTGTTGGGATTGCTTATGTACTAAATGTAAACACTATTAAATTAATGTGGCTAGCTTGGGTTTAGGAAACCTCCTTTATTGATATGGACCCTGTTACTTTGATATCTGGGCTTATTAAATTTTTAATAAAATGTAATAAAAATGTGAGTGTATATATATATACACTCACATATATATATATATATATATATATATATATATATATATATATATATCTCTCTTGTTTTTTTAAACTTTGATGCACAAGCTGTAATTTATTTTCCATGCACATTCATATTGAGATTTTTCTATTACAAATGTGTGCTATGTATTTATAAAATATTGCTTTTGCCAGACATCATTGTCTGTACTCATAACAGTTTTCACATTTTCATTTGATATAGAACATCTGTTACCTGTCATCTGCTCTCTCCTTGTAGATGTCGTTTCATCTTTCAGAAACCTCTGCTGCTGCATTTTGAACAACCTTTGTACCTTTTATTGTCCTCTATGATCTTTCACCATGAAAGCATTTTTAGATGGACTTGTTCTTCATTTATTATCATTATATGTTGCCTTTTTTGTTTGTGTGTGTGGTTCCAATTTTTCATTTGATAGTGAATATCTAACTATCACACAAAGTGGGAATATAAAAATACTATTAACAGGGAACATGACTTTTATGGAAACTGCACAGCATATGTTTGTAGAAACAATTCGTTCTTGGCTCTGATGCAAGTGTATACAATATTACAGTTGTAGAATAATATTAAATAATGAATTAATAATTGTGTTAGCATCTGCCTCCTGCTGCACTGCAGCATACTGCTTTGCCTATACATCTCCTGTCTGCTGGACAAATGTTTGGACTTTGTGTCAGGTTTGCAGTACCTCTGGCATACCAGAGGTGCTGCTGTTGCATCATTGTAATTTTCCCCTCAATAGCAGGAGTTAACCATCTCCCCTTGTTATTTATCGCACCTGTGTCACTGACTAAATATGTCTGCTCCTCACAATGCTCCTTGCTGGTAATTGTTTGTCCCCTTGACCTTCCTGCTAGCTGCAGTCTGTTTCCATGAATCCCAGGTCCTGGCTATCGCCCTTTACTCAGTTAAATTAATCTGTACCAGCTGTTTGTATTTACCGCTTTTTACCTGTTTCCAGCCACACCCGGATATCTTTTTATTATACTCAGCTTAACCTATCTGGATTGATTTCTTCAATAAAACACTTTATGTTTTCACCATTATCCTGGCTCCATAGCTGTATAAGTTTATTTGTTTGTTTGTTTGTAGGTGAATATCTGCAACACCCCTGCACCGATCCGCATGAAACCAATGCGAGGTGGTCCAATGGGATCTTGGACAGATTTAAGGGGTTTAGGAACCTGGTCGGACTTCCCATTGGTGTATACTGGCCAGAACTTCGACCCGCAGAGCCTGTTCTGAGCCTTCCACTGGATGAATTTGGACAAAAATTTCAAAAGACTTTTAATATTGGATCCCAGAAGTACTACGGGGTGTAGGTCACAGTTGGACCTCCCGTTGGTGGACACTGGCCAGAACTTTGACCCGGGGTGCCAGTTCTGGGCCCTCCACTGGATGGATTTGATTTGTGTACATTCGTAAACTCCTGCACTGATTGGGATTAAACCAATGTGAAGTGGTTCAGTTGGATCCTGGGCAGGTTTTAAGGGTGTTAGTTTCTCGTTTGGACATCCCATTGGTGTATGCTGGGCAGAACTTTGACTCGGGGAGGCTTTTCTGACCCTTCCACTGGATGGATTTGGATGAAAACTTTACAGACTGGTAACATTGGATCCTAGAAGACATACCAGGGGGTTGAGATCCAAGTCGGACCTCCCATTGTTGTATGCTGGCCAGAACTTTGACCCGGGGTGCCTGTTCTGGGCCTTCTACTAGATGGATTTGGTTTGTTTGTCCGGATATGCATTCGGACTCCCCTGCACTGATTGGGATTTAACCAATGTGAGGTAGTCTAGTTGGATTCCGGGCAGGTTTTAAGGGGGTTAGGGTCCCGGTCGAACCTCACATTGGTGTGCGCTGGGCAGAACTTTGACCCAGGGAGCCTGTTCTGGGCAATCAATAGGATGGATTTGAATGACATTTAAAATAAAAACAAAAATGACACTGAGCAGCCACCTCATGGGTGTGTTGGAAGAGCTTCTAAGCTGCTAATTAATTTTAAAATGTTGACAGTTACATCCAACTTATTGATAACTTAATAACTTGAAGATTTAAACCCAATCAACGCAGAGGATTTCAGCTAGTATATATATATAGTGATACGGACACCCGGCAGATACATATATACATATAAATACAAAGTTTTGCTAGAAGAAATGGTGCTTTTTATTGTGCATGTCAAAAATAGCACAGCAAACTTTTGTCAGGATGACACCAGACGACCTAAGTCTGACTAGACACAGGCTTTCTGTCTAGACACAGCCCACTAGCTGGTATTGGTTATACTGCACACATGCACAATACAGGTTTAAATACTTTACAGTGCTTCTCCCCCTTAGTTTGAGATGTACTGTACATTAAAGCAGTTGTAATCAACCTCTAGCACTAGAACTACTTCTTGCTGGTAGAACATGCTGGGCACAGGTTGCCTATGCTTGCATCAGGTTAACTGCACAAGGGTGTTTTTAAGCTGCTTGTGTTACATCACATCTTTCTTCCAGAAAGACGCCAGTGAACAAGGTGTCATTGATGACATAATGTATGACAAGTAAATATATAAACATTATAAACTTGTCTTGTAGGATAAGTTTATATCATTGCAACATTTTACCAATTGCAACATAATCCATACAACTGACACCACAGTGCCAACATACTTGCACAATTTAACAGTATTAAAGAGATTTTTTTTTATGACTAAATATGTAGTAATGGTACCAAGTGGGATCACTAGACTTCACCTACTGATATTAAATTAAAATGCTTAATCCAACATGTGCTAAATGAAGGAACAAAGAGGTGTTCAAGATTGTATTCTAGATAAAGTTTGTGATAAATATTTGGTCCTATTCAAATAATGTATTAGCTTTAGAAAGAGATATGTACCAGTAATTTTTCGACAGCTGCTCACAGATGGTGGGATCTGGTCTTGAAAACTCTATTTCACATAATTATACACCCGGGTTTAGTATTACGCTTAGGGGCAGCAGAGCCTGATAGTTAGCTCTTTCCCCACAAAACATATGTCAAACTTTTCTTCATTAGCAACCACCTCCCCCCTCCCCCCCAAAAAAAAGAAACATGTTACTAAGTTATGTGAGTAGAGAATATAAGGAGAATGTTCTCTATTAAAGAGGTTTGTAGGGGTGTGGCTTAGGGAGCAAAGGTACTGTGCCTTAGGGTTCCAATTATTTAAGTTTACCTACTTAATCTACCTACTTGTAAAATGCAAATGGCATACATCATTATTGAAACAATAATAAATGTATAAAACTAAATATGACAATATTCTTCATACATGTTTCATACCCAATCTTGGTGGTTCATTTGGGATTTATTATGTGTAGTAGTAAATACAAATTACAGCCTAAACATGTTTCATCAGAGTAATATACTGTATATTAAAGATCCCAGGTAAGAAGAAGGCAATGAAGTCAGGCTTCTAGATACAGTGGGTCTGATTCAATAAGAAATGTAAATGCAGATACATGATGTATTTTGCGTAAAATCGCTCTGCGCATGTCGTGAACTGAACCATACAAAAGTGAATGCAGCAACATTCAATTCATCATCATGTGCAAAGGACAATTACTGCAGGCTATGATTGCATAAGTGGAATGGGGAGGGAACTGGGCATATACATGTAGTCAATGTACAGTAAGCACATGCCATGGTCGAGGGTCGAGCACACACAACAACATCCCATTCAATCTTTGAGCATCTAAAGAATATGTGTTTTTCTGTCATATCACTTGCACAAGCTACAGGTCAGGTGTAAGTGCCAATTACTAGTGATGACAGTCGGGTATGTGTCAGGCGCCGCTCAGCGGCCGCCTGTTCTTCCGCATAAGCGCGTCTGGTTGCCTAGCAACCAGACGCGTCACTTCCGCCTCCGCTCGGCCGCCTGGCTACAGGTTAGAAAGCGTTCCCTTTGCTAGGCAACGGGACGCTGCATGTAGGTAGCGCTACGGCGCTAATGTATGACAAGCGCTACGGTGCTAGGACTATGACAGCACTACAGGCGCTGAGGCTCATTGGCTAGCAGCACTATTTAAGCCTCTCTGGATCCCACCTCCTGTGCCAGAGTTTAAGGTCCTTTCCTGTCCTCCAGCGTTCCAGTGTTCCTGTGATTGTTGTCTCCTGACCTTTTGCCTGTCTCCAGATGATTTGCCATTTTGCCTGTGACCCTTGTGACCCAGATTGCCTTGACTACCCTTTTGGATCTCCCTTCTGTACTACGCTACCAGAACGGTACTAACCCGGCTTGCCTCACTACCCCTTTGGATTCTCCTCGTGTACCTGCCTTGCCCGCACCATTGCCGATTTGGCCTGTCTGACAACTCCTCTCGTGCCTCGCTATCTGACTCGTGGAAGGACCGCGACCTGCGTGTTTCCTGCAGCTAAGTCCATACCTCCTTGCGGGGGTCCCTGGTGAACACCAGGGGCACGTTAGACTCCGCGCCTTCCTTCGAGTAGTGCCAACGATAGCAGGTACGCTATACTCAGTCGTGACAGTATGCATGCTAAAACATGTGTTTGTAAACAGAAGATACTGTAAAATTCATTTTACGTACATTCATCATTCATAACATCTTAATGAATGTATTTTAAGGGCTTTTTAATGTTGTGTTATTAATGACTATACTATTAAAAGGTGACATTTATTTTAAAAAAAATTCTGCATGTTCTTTTGGGACATTATATTTTACATATGTATTGGATGTATCCTGCAGTGTATTGTCTGTTAGAGCAGAGCGAACCTAGACCCATATTCAACAGATGTATCTTCAGATCTGCTCCTAGTTGAATACGGATGTGCGTGTGCCCAATTTATGTGCGTTTAAAATAAAAACACAATTTGCGAACGTTATGTGCTCCTTAATGAATCAGGCCCAGTACATACATGGTTCACTGCACTTTTATGTTTTAATATTTGTTTTTTTGCTACAAGGGCATAATAATAATAATAATAATAATAATAATAATAATAATAATAAAAATAACAACAACATTGATGTACAATTTACTCTTGTTATGCTTAGCATATAAATGTCATGTAGCAAATATTCCTAGTTTCACAAAAAAAATTCCATTTGACGTGATATTGCATTGCCATTGGTTGGATTTTGTTATATCATATTGCTGTTTCATGTGTAGACGATTCAGCATTGCATTATAAGTTTAGATTCATGCAGTGAAGATGCAGAGTTCATTGGCAATAATGTGACACAATGTTTCAGGATCATATAGTTAGTTAATGGAATAGTATATACACACTCAGTAGGTGCATCCACTAGATGAAAGCAGAGTACATGAGGAATAATTTGTAGAAAAAGGGCATGTGCTTTAATATTTCATGCACAACCTTATTCTCATATGAATGATTTTGTAGTATGATTTTACACACATATTCCTACTGTTTAACCATACATAAACAATTTACAAAAGTATTACGAATATGTTGTATTAGCATAAGACAAGCAATCAGGATAAAGAGGGAAACCTTAGGGGTTCAGCACAGCCAGCTACAGATAGGATCTAAAAGTGCAATCAAATTTTTTTTTTTTTATATCAAACACATGTAACAATAAAACTATTAGAGAAAATGACTATATAACTAATGGGTGATCATATGCTATAGTTCTTCAATCTAAAAAAGGCACAGAGTTCTAAATAAAAACAACTTGATAACACAAACCTAATCAAGTAATATTAGAAGCTGAGCCTGAAATCAGCTTCAGCAAGTTTTACCCAGAATAAATATGGAGTTAAACAAGCAGATGTAGCAATCAATGTAGACAGTGGAGATAATTTATTAATACAAACAAGTCTGCAGTACTAAAGCCATTTATTTCTTCTGTGTGACATTTTGTTCCTACTTTAGATTTGTATCTAGTTTTATAGAGTCATGACCAATTTGTGTGAGAACATGGTGTCAATTGTGGGAGGAGCAAGTTTGCCCAATATGAACAGACCTTGCTGGAGGAGAACAGAACATGGTGTTCCCTGCAATAAGGTGCCTGTTTTTTAAACATCCAATAAATGCAAAAATGAGGCTTAATTTTGTGGGATAAAATATTCTAGTGATTGTGGGCCTGATTCATTGAGGCACGCAAAATGAATGAATGTAATGTGCTTTTTTTTAAAAAATACATGTAATTTGGGCACAAGTACGTCTGTATTCAACTACAAGCGGATCTGAAGAAATATCTCTTGTTCAAAACGGGTGTAGGTACACTCTGCTTATACGGCTCTTGCTCTAATAAGACAAACACAACACAATGTAGGATAAGAAAAATATATTTGTGCAATATAAAGTCCCAGCTGAACGCTCAGAAAAAAAAAAACATCAATTATTGTCACATGTTAATAATATAGTCATTAATAATTTTTAAAAAATATATAAAAAAAGTTATTTTATATAAGTTTCCCCATGAAACACATTTATCATGATGTTCTAAATGTCTACTGTACTTAAAATGCATTTATACAGATGCTCTTGATTGCAAACGCATATTCTAGCATGCATACACGACTTTCATTACTATTACTCGGCACTTACATCTGCCCTATAGCTGGTGCAAATGATACAACTGAAAAACATGTACCTTAGAGATGCCCAAAGATTGAATCGGATGCTATTGCATGCATTCGACCATGGCATGCCCTTACTGTACATTGACTACGTGCATAGCACCCCTACCTCCCCTATTCTGCCCTTGAAATTGTAGGCTGATGGTAGTGTCCTTTGCGTTTGAAGATGGATTGGATGTACATGTGCTCAATGCTGTATAATCTGTTTCTGGGCATGCGCAAAGAAATTAAATGAATCAGGCCCTGTAGGTTTAGAGGCATTATGTGGATTTCTATTATGTGTGCAAAACAATTATGGCAGATTATTAACAGATATTTACACCACCTTAAAGGTAACAATGATTGTGATATGTCTAGGTGCTTTTATAGACGCGACTAAGAGGCACGCATAAAGCAATGTAATTAAAAATAACAAAATAAGATACTTAAAATAAAGTTAGCTTAAATATGCCCTACAATGATTAATAAAATGCATAAATGAGGAACAAGCACACAGCAGCAAGGACAATGTGAAAATATTCAGTAGTTTAAAATTAGACTTTCACATTAGCAGAGAAATACATATCAATGACTGATGACTAATCTACAAAATGTAAATATTGTAAAATGGGTCATGAAAATATGTAATGGGCGCATGTAGTGTACCAACAAATTCTGTGTAGTAAAATAGGTACAATTGTGTTTGGAAAAAGTCACAGTGATTCTAATGCACATACGGACTAGTTGTGCTGTAGATCATACAAGTTGTCTAGACCTGTCAATGAAATCTGCAAAGAAATGGGTTAGATCCAGCGCTTAGACATCCGTTTTGAATACGTGTATAACAATATCACTGATAAAATAAAACTTTTTAATTAATAGGTCCAGTAAAACAAATGGGGCAATTCTTTTGTAATTTTTATATCTGAGCAATTCCTTCTAAATCTTATGAACTGGTCTTTCGGAATATTGGTAAGCCATTGTGGATAGTGATTGCTTGTGACTAAAATAATGCTGTTAACATATACCTGTTTGTAATATGTCTTGGTTTCCAATTTATTTTCTTGTATATGTATTTATGGATAAATCAAGGAAATCAACCTCAGATCTCCTTTTCAAATGGAGAAAATCTCATCTATATAAGGGCACCAGAGGACTAGGTTTGCTCCAAAGCTATGTTCTGACCATATCGCATCATCCTCCCATTTACTCATGAAAAGATTGGCGTAGCTCAGAGCAAGCTAACCATTTCAGATTGAATGATGGACACGTTACCAATTTATTATCTGTCAATCAGCCTTTGGGCTATTTAAACTAATACAAGCAGGACCAATACAATCCCCATTGCGATTGTCACAATTAGTGATGAAAAGTGTTTGGGTAGCGCCTTCACTACGCTCAGACCAACACCTGCCTACAGGAAGTGATGTGTCCGTTCCGGAGTTGAGCGCACGCTGACTTTGTTTCCTGATACATCATTCAATGAGAGTGTCCTCTTACTTCTACTCCTATCAACAAGCTGACCAAAGCTCTATCTTATCCGGAGAACATTACGATAACAGCAAGTATTGTGGAGTGCCTTTACTTATAGTATTCCCTACATGTGATTTGACTTTACATTCGCATGCTGGACTTGTTTAGTTTCTTTACTCTGCAACCCATCCTATCCTGTCTGGATTATTATCCAGTACTTCATCAGTTTTACATACCGATCACCTGGTTAATCAGGACAATGTTTTATATTTGAATATTAGTGTCTGTTTTCTGTTTTACTGGACCTATTAATTAAATTATTATTTTATTTTATCAGCCATATTGTACTCGGTGGTAATCATTTCAACAATTACGATAACACTGACAGAGAGGACACCTACAATAAAAAACGTTTGAATGAAAAAACGACAGCTAGAATGCCATACTTACCTATAAAATGACTGTGCAGATCTCCGATGCCAGCAGAAGGATAACAGCACCTCCCTCTGACTGTCCAGGTCTCCGGCACCACTGTGTGACGTCAGTGCGCCCTTCATGCCTTTCAATTTAAAGCCCCAATGTCAGGACCCCGTTTAAACAGTGTCCCTGCGGGGTTCCGACATTGCCAGAACCCCGCAGGTTGCCGGTGCCGGATATTTACTAAAAATATTAATAAAACCAATTTTATTAATATTTACCTAAAACCTTCTATTAGTGAAGTTGTGCATGAGTGAATAAATCAAAAGTGAAATTAAAATTGCTGAATGGACTGGTATTAATATTTCAGTTCCTATAATTTACTGAGGTATAGGTTGTTTACTGGATCAGCAATTGTAGGTTATCTTATTAGAAGGAAATCAACCTTATTATTTTGCTACCCAAATTACATCAAATTGTTCAGGCTAATGAGAGGGCCTGTGAGATCCAATTGGAGTTTACAAAAATAAATAAATAGTACAGAAATGGAAGTTGCTCAATCAATTTATAGGTTCATAATAGGCGCTTGAAAAGGTGGGATTATCCAAAAATGAATAAATACAGGGGGAAATCCCCCTTTACACTGCTATAACCAGTAAAAGAGCTGCTATTTCTAGTTGTATATAAAAATGCAGAATTCTCAGTTACACACATTTGCAATGCATGATAAGCCACCTGCCCCATCAATGTGCTTCTGCTGATAGGGTGGTCCTAACTCTAAACAATGAGAGACCATATATTTGGGTCATTCATATACATTTTTATATATTGAAAGCTACCTTTTCAAGAGGTATCCCAAAAAGCTTCCAAATGGCAATACAGCACCAGTACTCCCCATCAGCTATTGACACCATAACATGCCTCTCAAACAAACAATACAGGTTCTTGAAAGGGTGAGATTATCCATAAAGGAACAAATCTAGAGAAAAATCCCCCAGCACTATGTTTCAACCAGTAAGTATTTCTACCTGTACATAAAAATTTAGAATTATCAGTTACATTTGCAAATGTGTTTGTCTAAAAATTCTGCATTTTTATGTATAAGTATAAATAGCAGCTCTTTAACTAGATTTTTCTCTAAAAATAAATAAAGTAGTGAACATAGAGAACTTACAGTTATTTATAGGGGTTAACCCATCACATAATTGTGGGGAATAAAGGATAAATTATAACTGCAGTATAAATATGTTATATCAAATTAATCCATTGATAAATTGAGCTAATAAAGTGTAAAATGTGAAGACAGAAAGTCTATTGTATGTTCTAGTGTGAGAAGATAGGAGTGTCACCTGTGGCAGCTTCAAAAAGCCCCTGCTGTCAGATATATCCTGGCCTGGATGGAGTTTTGCTAATGAATAGATTTTTAGGAACCTCTCAGCATGGTGTCTGGCTCACAGAGGCCATGTGCTAACTTGGCTATGCTTTATGTAGACAAATAGAATTCAGTTTTAAAATATGTCACTTAAAATCAATACAACTAGTGATCAACCACATATTTCTCCATAGCATGATGAAGGGCAGCTCATATGTCAAATTCAGAATTCTGCCCCACAGAGAAGTTAAAGAAATGAGTATAAGCTCTACGATTACACTGTATTGAGGTGTGTTTGATATCAAAAGATGGACAAATTCATAGGGGGATTTATTTATAATAAAATTTGGTCTGTGTGAAGCTTCACAGTAAAGTTAGGTCACATAGTAGAATTGGGTAGTAAAACAGGCAACATGCAAATGGTGATTAAAAAAAAGTGTCACAGGCCACAACCCATGGGGGTAGGAAGAGGTGTGGAAGTGTGTTTAAAAGGCTAAGACCAGGTACAGCAAAATGTCAGACTTTTGGGAAATCAATTCACATTGATAAGCTGTCCATCTTTCAAGCCAATTTCCCTTGGCAAGAATATACCACTTATCGGTAAGTTATGTTCTGAATTAAATTCCTTTTATTTTAAACAGTTTTTGCTTGTGTATGTTATGTCAATTTATTAATTGTTTATTATTAATAGTTTAAATCTAAATGCCCTGTACTTTTGTATATTAAATCTATAATTTAATAGGTTGCGTCCTTGATTCTCTAACGAATCCATTAGCCTGTTAAGAAGAAATAGCTCAACCAAGTTAACCCTTAGAATGCCAGTGTGTGATTTGTTGATACATTTTATTAACAAGCTTAGTGTGTACTTGCATTTACATTTGTGTAACAGTCTGGAGGAGTGAAGAGTTAACCCTTTGTCGCTGGTCGGGGACTTGTTAGCCTGTGGTAGCTAGAAGTCTTGTGTGCCAGTGTGGGACAGTATATTGGGGTCCTATTTTCCGTATTCAATAGCTGGTGGCAAAACCTGAAGTGTGTGGGGTGTGAGCGCTGTTTGGGGGCGATTCAGTAGGTAAATAACCTGTGTGATAGGTAGAAATAGACTGCTGGCTGGGATCGTGTGTTCAGCGAACATCCAAAGTCACGACAGCTGGGAGCGTGTTTGTGACAAATAAATAAATATTAAGTTGTGTAATGACTATTATAATACACTTTAAATTGCACTGTCCCCTATTTTTTTTTTATTATGAGTTTAATTAGGAGATATTTTCCCTTATTCATAGATCCTATCTTTCACTCACATGCCTCTTAATGGACACATTTGATACTCTTTGATATTTGTTAGTCCCCTAACAACTACACATGTAATGATTATTGTAGCACTGTTTTGGCTATTATTGGACGCAACTTTAAATAATATAGCCACAATACTAATGTATTAAGAACTGTCTGCTGAAAAGATCAGTATGAATGCAGCCAAATAGAAGCTACTAGTTTGTGCTGCTGATGGTGATCATAATCGCATATCTGTTCACTAGTCCTTCGGTAATCGCAAGAGATACGCCTCCAAAGTGGTGTATCTGGGCATACATCAACATCTACTTATGTTGGACTGACAATAACACATCCTTACAGTTCTCAGGTTACCCTGGCTTGCCCCTGCCCGCCCCTATTTCGTCTCTCCAGGCATAAAGGGACGCAAGTCTACAACATGCAAAATAGGGAGGCATTTTTGTTGAATGTGCAGTACAGATGAGTGTATCTTACACAATTAAAAATTATGCTAAATTGTAATATACCTGCTCTAATTGGGTAGGCTACATTATTGTGACGCTTAATACACCGACACTGACTTTACAGACAAAAAAAATCCAAACTGCATGCCGGCAGTTAAATTTCACGTCAGAGAACAAAGCTACATTCAGATGTCTGTCTTTAAACCAGCAATCAGAGGACCTGCCAACTCTACTATTTAATCTAAGGGTTCGGGTTAGGCCCAGGGTCCTCTGATTGCCGCTTTATGTTTGGTATTTACAGCAGTCTACATGTCACTGTTATTGGTAAAGTCCTCTGTCTATTTTATTGCATGTGTAAATTTTATTTATGTCACTGTCATAGCCTTTAGATATTTTTTGGCTGTAAAGTCAGTGTTGGTATAGTAAGCGTTGCAATAACCATTACCACCCATCTAATTAAGGGCCAATATGATTAGAATGGCTTAAAATTTAATATTTTAAGGGGCTAAACAGAGACAGGTCCCCTATTTGTTAATGTGTATTGAATATTTAAAAAAAAACCTTTTTATTGTACATTGAGTACCAACTATATGTGTAATATATAGTACAGAATAAAGATGGGTGAATTGGCCAATTCGATTTTCAGGGTATTTAAGTAATTCTATCGTTTCAAATAAGCATTGCCCAAGTGATTGTATTGTGTTTCCAAAGCACAAGCAATTTATTTAGCAAAAGCAATTTGTTTAGCAGTGCAATAAATAAGTACAATACAATATAGCCGATACATGATACCTATTAAAGATGTTACATTAAAACAGGAAAGTATGAAAACACCGAATACATTACATCTTCCTTATAGGTCTCATTCAGGTTCAATGACTGCAGCCATGCGGTCACATATCCAGTTTCCAAAAGACGCTAACAAAAGCCAACGTGCTTGTATATACTTGTACAGATTACAACTCTTAGTGAGGTCTTCATTGGTCCAGGCTTGATGGCATTCCAGTTCCTTGCAAGTTATAGGTCAGTTTATTTGATCCTTACAAAGGGTGAGTGGAACATCCCCCACCCTATTGTTCCCATGATTTGACTCTGAATGACCAGTTCAAACTGACCCACATAAAAGTATTTAAGAGCATTAATCTCATATTGCTTGTATCTTGCGATCGCTAGATGCGATCGCTATTCCCTCCACACCGGGTTAATGCTGGTGAAATAAGCTTTAATATGACACCAAACTCTTTATCTTTTAAAACACCTGAACCATAAAAACCTTTACTACAATATTATATATATATAAATACATATACAATCTAATACATTTTACTAATAAATGAATGTGGATTGGAAACTTTAATAAATATGAAATATATAAATAACCAAATGTTGTAGTGCGAGTGTGTGCGTATTTTACCGCGTGATAGCGCCATGCCCCGTGTAGTGTGGCATGCTGAGTGCAATCGCACGATAAAACAATATTAACCAATATACTTTTCGTTCATCCAATTATACGACTTCGACAAGGGATTCACTGTTAGCAAATCATTTGCAAATATGTCCTAATTCCCCCAAAGTTGGTGAATAATTAATGCCCATTTGAGAATAAGGCCATTTAAAGTGCATAGAATTTTAAAAAGCCAATCATCAATCATCAAGAAATGTGATGTATCTATATCCTTAAAAAAGTAGTTTGCAAAACCTTAGACACTCATTCTTCTTGTATTTTCTAGGAAAGAACATCTGTGTAAGCACTCTATGATTTGTATTATTAATAGCCAAAACTACTTTAAAAATTATGTGAGCACTGTATTTGTTACACAGTTGAGTACACAGTATTGCAGCATTGCTATCTGTTTATGGTGCTAAACCACAATTGTTTTCTGAACTTGTCATTAATGCCATTAGCTAGATACATTGGTCAAAGTGGAAATTTAGAAGTGGCAGTATTAAAAGTGTAATGGAATATCATTTAATAGTTTTAAAATGAAGGCATAAGTAGTAGTGGTGGTAATGCATACCACTGTATACTACCCGACTTTGGCCACTGACTATATAGGTTTAGAAATACACAGGGTATTCTTAATCATATCTACCAATGTATTTCTTTTCAGTGCATGGACTCTACCGTACTTTTAAAGTTATGATAGTAAAACATAATGTATTTATTATGAACACAGATTATACCGATAATAAATAGGTGCAGTTAAGGGTTAACAGTATGCATAGTATATAGAGACAGCAGGCACCAGGTATAGCTTGGAAATCGCAGCAGGAAAGACTGGTGTCCAGGTATACAGATGAAGTGCAAGCACAAGGAAACTTAATACCAAGCTAGTCAGGAGGCATGAGGCACTGGCTGGTTGAACTGCAGATACAGGTGTCAGGATGACCAGGTTTAACAGATTACAGGAGGTACTGGATGATTCACTGGAGAATCAGGCAAGCCAGGGGTCAGAAGCTGAAAGCTAAAAGATCTATAATAATAGCAGGGAAAAAACAGGAGCAAGGCCAAACAAAGCCAGGGTCTCGGTCATAATAGGAGCTGCAAAACATAAAAACAAAGCAGGAATCAAATGCCAGAGAAAAGTCTGGATCCAACAGGAGTATCACAAGGAGTCAAGAAGCAGCAAAGTCACTTGATGAACTGGCTCAGATTGCTGGGAAAGGAGGTCTCTTAAAGGCCAGACACAAGTGAATAGGCTCCAGGAGTAATGATGAAGACCTTGAAGACTTAACCCCTTGCAGGCAGGATCAGATGAAGGCAGTGCAGCTTCTAGAAAGCAGATGCTGAAATGCAGCCTGAGGCAGATCGCAGAGCCGTAACTTAAAATTTTAGCGTCTGGAGCGAGAATGAAAACTGCCATCTCCCAAGCCCTCAATTTTAACCAAATGAACCTAAAATATTCATAAACTGCGACCCCCTTAAGTGTTGCGGCCTGGGCGGTCACTCCTCTAACATGACCCTGGTTATGGCCCTGGTGGATCATGACAGCACCTTTACCTATCTAGGTAGAGAAATAGTCAATTACAAACATTTTGGATTGTAAAATTCCTCAACATTACTGTTTTGAAATATGTTTACTTGAACGTTTATGTAATTTTTGATGCGCAAAAGTGTGTTTTGATTTGTGCTGGTTAGCTTAGCTCTCCACCCTAATTTGTGGAGCAAAGTGACAGAATTTGCAGAGGTGCAAAATTCTGCGCTGGCCACTGAGCGAAGTTGAATGGAGTGAGAGTATATCTTGCTGAAGTGTGGACTAGGTGCATTGCCATTTTGCCTCATCTGTGATCTGGTAGAGATAACAAACCCTTTTAAAGGTACACAGTTAATAAGAAGCAATTTCCCTTTCTAATTGATAAAAGGAGTTTAAAAAATGTAAAGCTTGCCTGCATATGGTATGATAAAGATGCCTAACTGGATGTTCTCAGTTAAATTTTTTGATGACTATGAATTCCTTAATACTCTGTCCTTCAGTCTGTGTAAGATGGACCCAATGTAGTAGTAATGTCTCCAAATATAATCATTGTACCTATATTTTTGTTGCATATTTTTCAATGATTTTCTGGTACGTGACAACAGCTTGTAACAAAAGAATTTGCGTATAAAAAAGGTCTAGTTTGTAATTTGGGCAAGTACTCAAAGTAATTTATTTATGTTTCTGCTGCAATATTATAATTTGTCTCTGCATTTGTGCCTTTCTAGATAACATCTCCTTTCCAAGTACCTGCTTTGAACCTATAAATTGATTGAGCAACTTCCATTTCTGTACTATTGTTTGAGAGGCATGTTTGGAATCAGTAGCTGATGGGGAGTGATGGTTCTCTGTTGCCACTTGGAGGTACCTCTTGGTAAGTTAGCTTTCAATTTAAAAATAAATGATCTACCTACCTACCTACACCTGGACAAGTCTTCCCTTCACAGCAGTGGTACAACTTGCTATACGCAGACCACTGACTCTCCCGCTACCTACCTGCACCTGGACAAGTCTTCCCTTCACAGCAGTGGTACAACTTGCTATACGCAGACCACTGACTCTCCCGCTACCTACCTGCACCTGGACAAGTCTTCTCATCACAGCAGTGGTACAACTTGCTATACGCAGTCCACTGACTCTCCCGCTACCTACCTGCACCTGGACAAGTCTTCCCTTCACAGCAGTGGTACAACTTGCTATCCGCAGACCACTGACTCTCCCGTTACCTTCCTTCACCTGTTCATGTCCACTCTACTCTCCTACCAGTACAGCTGCAAGTCGCTGACTCTCCTACCAGTATAGCTGCAAGTCACTGACTCTCATCTACTCCATTGGCATTCTCTCTCCATCTGTTGTTATATATACGTTCCTACTATTCACCCTACTGCCCAGAGGACCGCTGTGTAAACCCCGCCCCTCTGGTAAGCATTATCAACTGGTGAATGCTGGGCAGAACTCCTAGTGCCCGTGACAATCCACCCCTTTTCAAAGTCAATTGATTTCATTTGCGATTTGTCTATTTTATTTGGAATTACTTTATTTTGTTTTTGTTTTTTAGCATACCTAAGTACATGTTAAACTGTTTTTTTTGGAGAGACAGAAACTTTTTTTGCTAGCATTTTGGAATAATATATTTTATTGTTAGTCTAGGGAAAATAGGTATAATTGAGAGAAGATTTATTTTCTACAGATTCTGCTTATTATAACTTTTATACAATTAGTGCAAGTTTATAAATTTATCTACAATTTTAGAAAGATTGCTTTCATGAGTATATTGTTATAAAATATGTGTTGTTGATTTTAAATTTGAAGGCATGATAGGGTTATTTGTTTTCACAGATTCAACCTCTGAGGGGGTCAAAAAAAGTTTGAGTTGAGCGAATAAAGGTGTTCTGTGTTGACTGCCAATTAAGCACATAAGTGTGTCTTCTTTTGTACCCATGTGCAAAAATTGGATTTTGCTTTTCAGGATGAGATTATTTCAATGAGATAAGAGCATGGAATAGGTGCATTCCCTGATAAAAGTTTGGATAAGGGAGGGTGTGCTTCCTGATTTGCTTTTTTACCCCCCTGAAAAGGGACTTAATTTTTCCACTGCTTGTCTATTACTGTTGCAATACTGCAGAAAAGCACATTTGTATGCATACTAATGTAAAAAATATTTTGAAACACATAAAAGTGGCACATGTAATACAGACAGTCCTAATGTTACTTTGCTCATATTTTTAATTTATTTTAAAACGGATGCTAAATTGAGCTTTTTACATGGGCAAGTCCAAGGACTGTAAAGTGTGTACACATTAAACTGTGCTTGGCAGACTAATATGTGCATGTTTGCAAATAAAGATGTAATCTGTGTCCAAATTTTCACATACTTTACAAATGCACCACCTTATATGAGAGAAGACCCTTTCAAGAAAAATTTGGACTTTGTACATTTACAAGGTGACCAGCTGGATATGAGATGCAATAGATTTTCTTTTTAAAAACTGTCTGGAAATCCCAACAATGTTAGTTGCATGTTAGTGCAGTCATCGAAAATAACAAAACTCTGCAGCAATTTTTCTATAGTTTTTTAAATGTCTTGTAGTGCATTTCAATAAGATTACAAAAAGCACACTCTACATGAAAAATTATAAAAAGATCCCCATATTAATATTTACATCAGACACCTTACAAATCAATATTTTATTTTGCCATTTTTAATTTAGATGGAACAAACTATAAAATAAGGGGATATCATAACACAATTTATAGAACTACACATGTAATTCAATTTCTGAGTTATTAAATGTCCCATTAAACCTACATAAATGATATAGCAATATTTTTCATCACATAACATACATCAAAAAAATATATCAATACAGGCACCTCCATCTGCAATCACATTTCACCATACAGAGATACAGAATAGCTTTTGCAAGTGCCTTTTTGTTGATCAAACAACATCAAATATTATAAAATTGCAATACTTGCATTATCTTACTTGTCTATTGCAATATGAGCAATGCCTATGTGTGCATTGTAATATCTGTGATATGAAGAACCTGGTCAGCCATAGAGTTGAGCAAACTTGTAATGTTTTTTTCTGAATTTATTTACCACAATCAAAAAAAATGTCTGTTTTGCAGAATAAATGAGTTTTATAATCCCATACATATGGCATTCATTGGATCAGTTGACTAATCACGTCCTTTTCTTGTCCCCTTTATAAATAATCTGTCATCAGACTTTCACTTATATTATCTTACGTCTGTTAACGGGAAAGACCACATTTTTCTCCATCCTAATCAATTTTATAATTACCTGATAGTATCAACCACTCTTCAAAACAGTCTTCTAAATTAGCAATCGGACAGTTTACTACTTTTTCACATGGGTGTGAGAACTGGTTTCACAGTTCCAGATTATAGATCTGTTCAAGTGAACACTTTGTCTTGGCCCACTCTTTACCTATTGCTGACCTCCTTGTTTTCTTGCAGACGTAAAAGATCAATAAACCTAAAGTACTATCCAGGGTATACCTATCATATGGAAATCTGGCAGCTTTATCAGACAGCAAATGTACTGAAATTTATTTAAATCATTTCAAGTTTTGCTTCAGATGTCTAAAGTAATGTTTTTACATTGTTGGTAGATCTCATCATAATGCCTTTCAATATGCCAATATCTACTGACAGCATTCATAAATATTATTAGGTGATATACAGAAGTGCAAAAAAGAATATTTGACATCCTACTTACATTAGATATATAGTTACGTACAAGCTATTTCTTACTGCTTTCAGTAATTTTCAGCAAATGGGATTATTTACGTTTATAATTTATTTTTTAAATAGTTTGCAATTAAACAATTTACTGTACTTATTACTTTTTTATTATTTAGCCCTGCTTTGGAGCATTCTCTACCTCTCTGTCACACTTATGGTATCACAAATGGAACCCAAAAGCCAGGTAGTTCTGTAGTAAACAGGATTTATTTTGATATATATATATATATAAGTATCCAACAAGTGCAATCAAAAGTCTCAAGGCAGATAAAGGTGTGGTAGAAGAATTAAATAATTGTAATCCAAATCACAAGAGGAAGCAAGGTTCTGTGGAAGCATCTAGTTCAGATACAAATACAATACTCAAGCAAAGGCTTCAAAACAAGAAGTGCCTTTTCTAGGCCCAAACAGGAAATGAGATCCAAGATGAAATCTTCATGAGACAATCCTGGCTATCCTGAATGAGGGCAATTCTAAGGGTAAGTTCATAACACTCTAACCTATGTTCTGGCTTGTTTTATATTAATAGCAATCCTATATTTTACCAATTTTTCAGGGACAGGAAGGCTACAAAATGTCTTAATTATATGGTGGATGAATGGCAATGTCATATGATAATGGAACAATGAAAGGTGTCTAGTTCCCATCACTACCCAATAATTCCCGTTACTGGGTGTGATTACAGTTTACGCCCCCACCCCAACCTCTGTATCTCGTTTCCTGACCAAATAAAATATTGC